>NC_056728.1:1747609069-1747724069 GCF_019279795.1 Protopterus annectens | reverse complement strand
CAGTGTTTTCTCCTGACTACTTGATGAATCTGGGCATCTTGAGGCAATCCAGCAATTGCCTCATGTACACAGACAACCCTCTCCTCCTACCACCCAACACTACAACCTGTGAGAGATGCACTTATATATAGCCAAACTGGAAGCAAAGCTGTCTTCACCCAAGACTAGATTAGACATTCAAGAGGAGAAGGTAAACACTTGCACCACACCACACTCATCACATAGTCCCTCAAAACCTACACCATCAAAACAGACACATAGAAGCACAAAACACACACCTACATTCACGGAGGCTCTCAATAAAAATCTACTCAAGCAACAGAGCCCTCCAAAGCAGAAACGCAAGCAACCTCCACCCCCCAACACAACCTAAATGACACATAGCCCACAAACTCAGTGTGCCACTCAACCACAGCCCATAAGGCATAACAACGTACCCAACACTATAGTCATAGGTGACTCTAGAGTCAGGCACACTGATGTTCCACTCACCAGGCTAAAGAAGGAGAAAGTTACTGTCAGCTGCCTGTCGGGTCCCAGGATCCGCCACATAATGCATGCACTCAGATCATGCCACAGTAAGTACAAATATGGCTTTGTCATTGTCCATGTTGGTGTGAATGACCTGAGATGTACCTCTCTGGACTTCATGAAAAGAGACATGGAGGAGCTCTCCGATCTTGTAGCCCAGGCAGGTATGAACCTAGCCCTGAGTAGCATCCTGCCATCACCCAGAATGATACCACAGTACAAGGACAAAATGATTGACTTCAACAATTGGCTAAGCTTCTGGTGTCATTCTAAGGGGATCCAGTATCTGTCTGCCTGGGATGACATGATCAATAGACCACGATGCTTTGCCAGAGATGGCCTGCATCTGTCACCCTTGGGATTCCTGATACTGGCTAAGGCTCTTGCCACCCCTATAGTGCCTTTTTTAGGCAATGTTTAAATGACAAATTCACCACCGTAATAGGTGCAAGCAAGCAAAATCTGAGGATAATGCTACTCAATGCTAGAATTCTAAACCTCAAAATACTTTCACTCGAGGCACTCCTTAAAATGGAGAATATCGACATCTGTGCAGTGACAGAGACCTGGTTCAAGGCTCCAGAGAGCACCCCTGCATTACCAGGCTATAATTCATACCATACTTTTCGGCCACCTAACCTGGACCAAAACACTAAAGGTGGAGGTGTATCCATATCCATTAAGGATATCCACACCTCCAGGCTAGTTGCTCAGCATAATGCATCCAAGATTATCCAAGTGAAGCTAACTCTAGGCAAGACTGCAATCCAAACTTTAACTTGCTACAGATCCCCCACCATGCCCCAGGATTCCCAGTCCTCATTTCTTGATACACTGGAAAATATTAGGGTACAATCCAACACCCTCATAATGGGCGATTTCAACTACCCAACCATTAACTGGGAAAACCACTCATGTACCAACTCTTTTGCTCAACGTTTTCTGGAATTCATAAATTCCAACGTCTTGGATCAACTTATCCACACCCCCACCAGGGGCAATACTATCCTACACCTGTTCATTACCAACATGGGCGACTGGTGTTCCACACCAGAGGTCAATTCCTCATTGGTCATATCCAACCACAAGCTAATCACCCTAGATATCTGCATCCCGCCCCCACCCCCCATTAGGGAAACCACTGTAAAAAATTTTTCCAAAGCCAACTTCATGCTTCTTAAGACAGAAGTAGCAAACTTCACGACACCCATGCAGACAGAAATAGAGGTACAACTGCTGAATCCTACACAAATGCACTTTATAAGCACTTACACAAGTGCATGGATCATGCTATCCCTAACAGAACCAAGATGCTATTCTCCAAAAAAAAGGAAGCCAATCTGGTGGTCCCCTGCCATAAACAAACTCTATAACAGAAGAAAGAAACTGTTGCAAAAAAGAGTAAAATCCCATGACTGGAAGAACCTCCTGGTCAGCCTCAGTAAGAAGCTGAGATCCCTCATAAAATCCTCCAAAGCTAGTTACGAAAACAAACTTGCCACTGATTCTAAAGACACAAAACATTCTATAGCTATGCCAAGAATCTCAATTGCAACACTCAGATCTGCTCTGCATTACAGCACAATGGCACTAAATATACAGAACCAACTGATATTGCCAACATCCTGGCAGATACGTTCAGTGTTAACTTTACCCCTCTCTCACCCCCTAACGGGCCCATCTCTATACTGGAAGAATGCAAAGTTCCTGTAATCACGGTTGCACAGGTAAAAACCACACTGTCCAAAGCTAAGAACACAGCATCCATGGGACTTGACAACACCCCAGGCTGATTTCTACATGAACTACAGAATGAACTGGCACCCCAACTAAGCACCATGTTCAGTCATAGCCTCACCTTAGGCTTTGTGTCCACTAAATGGCACACAGCGATGGTTATCCCACTCCACAAAGGAGGAGCCACCATGGACCCTGGGAACTACCGCCCCATTATCCTAACGAGCCTGGTCTGCAAAGCCATGGAACGTATCATCATGGAACTTATAAACAAAGACATTTGTAATCTCCAAACTCTGGACCCCACCCAGTTCGAGTTTGTAAAAGGCAGATCATGTCTCCTAAACCTGATAGACTTCTTTGAAGCAGTCACCAAAGTCGTAGACGAGGGTAAGGTAGTTCACACAGCCTATCTAGATCTTACCAAGGCTTTTGACACCATCCCCCACTCTGGAATTATAAATAAACTCACTAAACTAGGTATAAATCCCTATGTCACAAGATGGGTTGTCAACTGGCTCACTGACAGAACCCACACTGTAAAAGTAGCAGACTCCAAATCTGACTTCAGACCAGTGACAACTGGAGTACCACAGGGTTCAGTCCTGGATCCTCTCCTGTTTGGTATATACTTTTCTGAAGTACAGGCTAACACAGAAGGTCTTTGGCTAATGAAGTTCACAGATGACTGCAAACTAGGAGCCATAATCAAAACTCCTAACGATGTGGACATCCTACAAAAGGGCCTCACTGAGACAGATGCCTGGTGTTCAAGCTCAATGCCAAAAAGTGCATTGTCATCCCCTTTGGTAAAAACTCTGTATCCATGAGCTACCACATAGGTGGTAGTCTACTTAACACCGAAAGTGTGATAAGAGACTAGTCTCTCCTTTGATAATCACATCGCCACAGTAGTCAAGAAATCCTTCTACGTGGCACACCTCACCACAAAAGGTTTCTCATCCAGGAAAAAAGAGGTCATCATTCCCCTCTAATCGTCACTCATTAGACCCATTATAGATTACAATGCCCCTTTTGGTATGTACCTCACAAGACATCTACAACAACTGGAAAGGCTGCAGAAATACCTCACAAAGAAGATTACTGGCCTCAAACAGATGCCCTACACAGATCGTCTCAAAAAACTCCAGTTTTACTCTGTTGCATATCGCCTACTCAGAGGCGATCTCTGCCTAACATACAAAGCTATGTCAAACCCAGAGCTGTTGGACATGCTCCACTTAAAGAAATCCCAATCCCACCGAGCTGCACACTCTAGGGACCTAAACCTTGTCACCACAATAAGCAGAACATGCTGGAGGGATAGATTCCTGTCCCAGAGACTTCCCATACTCTGAAACAAACTACGTATCTATATCAAACAAAGCTCCTCAGTAGCACTCTTCAAGAAAAATCTTGATGACTGGATGGGAAATAGGAAATTCACCCCGGGGATCACCTCTGGGGCTCTGCTCGACAGGGGCACAGGAAAATAATTTTCTTGGGTGGCGAAAGCCAGGGTACCTTTTTGGCTAGGCTTATATAGGCCCGAGCGCCAATAGCCTAGTACCTACCTATGAACCTATGAACTTGGGGTAATAGGACTTCCTGGGTGAAGAATATTGTTGATGGTACTCCAGAATGTTTTGGGATTTGAGTAGTGGTTTATTTGGGTGTTATTGTAGAAATTTTCTTGTCATTGTTAATTTGTTTTTTAATGTGGTTTATGAGTTGCTTGTAATTTTGAAGGTGTGTAGGTGATTTGATTTTCAGTCAGAATTTCCAAGCACTGTCCTTTTTATGCATAAGGAAGTGTGTATCTTTTTAAGGCCAAGAGGCAGAGTTTGATTTTATCTTAATTTTCCTTAGGGGTGCTAAGGTGTTGAGAATATCTAGAAATATGTTGCTGAATTTTAGTATTGCGTCATTGAGGGGAAGGTGACAGAGGCAGGACCAGTTGATGGATGAGAGCCTGTCATTAAAAGTAACAGAATTAAAACTGGAGAGTCTGTGGCAGTCTTTGTATAGGCAAGACTTGTACAGTTGGAGAGAGTATCTATGGATATAGGTAGGGAGATGGTCAGTTATGGTAATTAGGTAGAGAACAGGGGTTGTGACAGAGATTGGGGTTAATTGTGAGGATCCAGTCAAGGATAGAGTCAGTATTACAGTTTTTATTTAAACGTGTGGGCTTGTGATAAGTTGATTAAAGCCATGAAGGTTTATGCTGAGGTTAGGTAAGCCTGTACTAAGAATTTTCCAGTCTATATTCACATCACTGAAGATGAGTGTTTCATAGGGAATGTTATGGGAAATCCATGATAGTATGTGTTCAAGGATGGGAATGTTTTTACCTGGTGGGATATAAAGGGAAGCAATTGCAAATTTTTATGGGGGTTTAAATGACAATTTAGTATTAGTTCTGCAGTGTGGAAGTTTGGGAGAGAGTAGATAAAGGGGCGAGATTAAATTGTTCAGAATAGAGAATAGCAACACCACCCCCCTTTTTAATTTTATACAGCCAGTAGATGTTATATCCAGGGGGTAGGATTTCATTATTTGAGATGTGGAGTTTAAGCCAGGTTTCAGATAAGGTTAAGATATGTGGAGTGTTGTGAATTATCCATGCATGAAGTTCAGTGGTTTTATTGAGTATGTTTTGTATGTTCACTGAAAGGATGGTTAGATTTTTGGGGGTTGAAGAAGACAGGAGGAGAGGATGAGGTAATGAGTTGGGGGGGGTCGGATAAGGCTAGAGAGTTGTTGGAATAGGGAAAAGAGGTGGCTGGACCAGGGATAGGGTGAATGTCTCCAGTGAGCAAAAAAGTTTTTGCAAGTAGAGTATGTGTAGGAGAGTAAGGGTAATAATTGTAGAAGTTAAGCTTATATTTAGGGGAGAGAGAGATGAGAGATAGTATTCTGATTTTGAGGAGATGTATATAGGAAAAGCTATGTAAAGAGGGAGAGATCGAGAATGTGTGGATGGTGTCATTGTATTTGAGGGTATGGGTAAGAGTGGGTGATATTTTAAAGTATGATAGGTTATTGTGATATGAAGTTAAGAAAGAGAGAAGAGGAATTAAAATGGTAGTTATGTAAATAAGAAGCATGTTCTAGATTGATGTAACTATGGGAGTGTAGGAGCTATAAAGAGAGGATTGACGGTAAGGCGAAAGAGAGTTAGTAGTGGAATTAATTTGGGTGCATAGGGATGTAGGAGCAGGTTGTTAGAGTGTTGAGGATAGTACACGTTAGTTACAGATGAGAATGTTGGAGTAGAAAGAAAAAAGATATAGTGTATGGTAAAGTTTATCGGGGGAGTGGCTTTGGAAAGCAAGAAAGTTAGATTAGGAAGGTAGCTAGAACTAGATAAGGAAAAGCGTGAGAATGTTACGTAGTAAATTTGTAGATTAGTTTACATTAAGGGCATCACTTTGACATTTGTGGAAAAAATATGTGAATATTGTGTTAAAACTATACATGCTGATGTAGAGGGATCTGTGGCAGGGATAAAACTTAAAACTGTTGGATCTTCCTACATCCATCTGTTGAATCTTCCCAGCATGAGTGGCACATGCATAAGCTACTGAGCCATCACAGTGGTAGCCTCATTTCTGTGACTGACAGCACATTAGGGACATCACATGCCACTTGGAAATACCAAAATCTGCTGTCACTTAGCAAAAAGGCTCCTTTCCAAGGATGGGAACTTTAAGAGACCAGTGATGCTTGCTGTGTGACTGGGTCATTACAGCAAACAAAGGGCTAGACAGGCACACTCTGATACAATCAATGACAAAAAGGGATTATTTCTACCCATTTAGGATACTGTGTATGCATTTCAGCCAACATATTTTGTGAACCACATCGAGACTGTGTGACTGCATTTTTTCATAAGTGCAAAATTCCACAATAATATAAACAGTTCTACTGCTTAGACTCAAATGGCTTTAAAGTTACTGGGGGAGTAATCATATAATAGTGAAAGTTTGGACTGGGTTGTTCATCTAATCAGACATTAGAAGTGAATATAGTATCTTTGGCATTTGTGAAGTTAAACATGCAGCTAGAATTTTGCACCCTGCAAAGTATGAAACATTTAAGAACACACTATTCCTTTTCATACTGATAAGGATTATTTCCACTGTGATATCTATTTCTAAGATGTGACATTATCATACAACTGACTCTAGTGATATTGGAAGCTGGCATTCTGGTTTGCAAGTCAGTATGAAGCCAAATATACCACTTGCATAATATAATAGGGAGTCCTGTGTTTTCTCAATAATGTAATAAACTCATGCAGCATTTGGCAGTGACACCAATAATGTGACAACGTCTAAACAACAACACAACATAATGAACCAAATTATTTAAAAATAGAAACCCAAGCAATCAAGTTACCATTATCAACATGATATCAGCATTTTTGTTTGAAGAGTTGTAATCTGGATGTACAAATATCCTTGATGTCTTGAAAAATTGTTCTGTGCCTTCAAAAGTGGAAAGGGAATATTCTCCAGCAACAATCATTGTTTGCTTAGCACTGTTAGGGTAAAAGTGTACAGTAACAAATTAGAAAGTGTTTTTTATAAAATATTTGCTGAACTAGCATTCTAGCATTACAGTAATGAATGAAATGCATTGCAATTTTCTCCAGTGAAACAAAATTCATTATTATACAATGCAAAGTAGGCAAAGCCGATAAACGTGCTATCTTTTTGGCTAATCCAATCAGCGTGCACATTGTAAATCAAAAGGAAGTAACAAAAAAGTCCAGCCACTAATGTATCATGCAGCGGCAACGGCAAAATGTTAAATGGACAAAACAACACAGTAAAGCATACCATAGCAAGCACCAAAACTGTAATAAAGTGTGTGGTGTTGCAGCTGAATCACCCAAAACCCATTATTGTTATTAATACACTACTCAGTCCCTCAGCCCGAACAGCAATTAACTTCATAAAAGCAGATTCACCCTCACTCACGACTTGTAACTTTATTTCTTTAAAGTATACATTTTACATACCAGTACAGAAGTCCCTATGTAAATGGAGAAAAAGCAGCAAAACCGTAATCAAGTCTCCGATATCGTACCTCAAGCACCCAGCACCGAGTCTTGCTTCCTGATACAGTCCTCCATCCCTCAGCTCATATACACTAATCTACTTGGTAAATCCAGATCCACACTCCATCAACCTCTTCTTTCAAAAGTGTACGTGTAACATACGATGTACTAAACTACATTTAACAATTGTAAAAATGCCACAACAGAAAAAAAACACACAAAAATGCAAGCACTGCACTTCTCGATACTGCCCCCTAAATCTTTAATAAAATAAGCAATAAACATGAACTAAAAGTGTGGACTATTTTATCTCAAAGTGCAAGACTACAAACTAATGCAAACAAAAACCTAAATAACAGGAACACAAACATAACACAACACAAAACAAACACCATTGTATAACAGCAATAGCCCACGGCTCAGTGTTGGTAATGATGGATTTACCCACAGTTGGCTTTGTTTGGTCACTCGGGCTTCACCCTCATGACCAAACCACTCCAACCATGTGTAAGTCCAGCATTACCCACACCCAAATGTGGGTTATTGCTATAATATTCTATTAAAACTATTTACTTATCCTGCAGTTTTAATTAGTTTGTATGATTTACAACATGATTCAAAATGATGACCTTTTAGTATACAAATAACAAGTATATATAGCATTGTTTTTGTTTTCACCCAAAAGACTTGGTGGGAGTAAATGGCCTGAGTAAGATTTTTTTGAAACTTGATGTACCTACATTGAAAAGACCCATTACACATTTCTTTAGATGTTCATCAATGAAAATAAATTTTCCATCTGAATGGATGAGTGCTATATTAGACATCATTAGTTAATAGAAGAGGAGGCCCCCACCTGCCAAAAAATATAAATATATATTAGATTAAGATTTTTGAGAAAAAGTTTCTATCAAATGATTTCTCATGCGATGTCTGAAAACTTTTTTATCTGAATGACATCATGGCTTTTATCTTGATTATAGTACTGAAACAACCTATTAATTTTTTTAAAAATTAATGTTATCCAAAAATATGATAATGGCAATATTTCTGCTCCTTTATTCCTGAAAATGTAGGAGTTGTTAATACTATGGTGAAATATTGCTGACATTAAAGTGCTAAGGATTTCAATTTTTACTTTAACATAGTATCATGTTGCACGTATACAGAATCATCTTTTGGCATTCTCATCTTCAAATTATGGAGTCCCATAAGGGTGTTTATTGGCCACTTGTTCTTTCTGGTGACGAATAACTCTTGTTAGTCAAACAAGTACTTATAGATCATCCATACTTACTGTTACAGATGATTCCTCACAGATCTATGTCCCAGGATTGACTCATGACCTCTGGTCACTGTCTGTTCCCAGGTATATGTGACTTTTCTTTTGAGTACTATGGTTTCCATTATTTTAAGCACTCTGTAGATGTGTGTGCATATGTATATGTGTATATATATATATATATATATATATATATATATATATATATATATATATATACACACACACACACACACACACACACACACACACACACACACACACACACACACACACACACACACACTCACACACACACACACACACACACACACTCTCTCTCTCTAAGGTCCTGTCAGAAAAGTGTCAAAATGTCTGAGGAACATTTCACTTACACGATTAACAAATAAATTATAGTTTTAAAATGATACAATATTGACTGATAAATCATGAGCAAGTTCTAAATATGGATGACACTGAAAAGTTTGTCCCTAACGTATTGTATTAGTGTTTGTCATGCTTAATATGTTTTAATTCAATATCCATTTTGCATTATTTTTGGTGTGATATTTAGTAACTTGCATTTGCAATAGCTTATTGAAACTTCAGGTAAAACAATTTCTAAAAGATTAACATCAATATGTGTGATTAGATATCAGTTGTCATCTGAATCGAGGCAAACATTAACTATTTATTCAGTAGTAAGCCTTATAAATCAGAATTTTATAAGTTTAGCACTGAAGGTAATTTTTTACCAAACAAAATTTGAATAATTTATTGTGCTACATTAGAAATGTTACCTGTTCATACAGATATGTTCATCATTATATTTTATAAGAAAAAAGCAGGTACAGTGGATATAAAAAGTGTACACAACCCTGGTAAAATGCCAGGTTTTTGTGAAATAAAAAATGAAACCACAATAAATCATTTCAAAACTTTTACCACCTTTAATGTTATGTATAACCCGCACAATTCAATTGAAAAACAAACAAATCTGTTAGGGGAAAAAATATAAAAAATAAAAAACATACAATACGCTAGTTGCATAAGTGTGCATGCCCTTAAACTAATAATTTGTTGTGTGTCCACACCCTTAAACTAATACTTTGCTGAAGCACCTTTTGATTTAATTACAGCATTCAGTCTTCTTGGGTACACACCTGCCATCAATTAAAGAGACTCTGATTAACCCCAAATAAAGCTCAGCTGTCCTTGTAGGATTTTCCTGACATTTACTCAGTTGCCTGCTACAGCAAAAGCCATGGTTCACAGAGAGCTTACAAAGCATCAAAGGGATCTCATTATTGAAAGGTATTAGTCAGGAGAAGGGTACAAAAAAATTTCCACAGCATTGGATATACCATGGAACACAGTGAAGACAGTCAGCAAAAAGTGGAGAAAATATGAGACAACAGTGAAATTGCAAAGTATTAGTTTAAAGGTGTGCACACTTATGCAACCAGCGTATTGTACATTTTTAATTTTTTATATTTTTTCCCCTAACAGATTTGTTTGTTTTCAATTAAATTGTACAGGTTATAGGTCACATTAAAGGTGGGAAAAGTTTTGAAATGATTTATTATGGTCTAATTTTTTATATCACAAAAAACCTGGCATTTTAACAGGGGTGTGTACACTTTTTATATCCACTGTATGTTGGCACGTACCAATAATAAAAAATTGTTATGTCATCAGAAGCATTTAGAACAATATTACATTTATTGCCATAGTAAATACTAAATTAAGTTGTTCCAAATCAAAAACTAATAAAACATATATGATGAGGTGTCGGGATGAGCAAAGGCTGCAAATATATAAACACATTCAAATAAAAACAACTTCTTCCACAAATATATCAGTTTATTCACAAACAGGAACAGCAGTAAGCGCTTTCACCCTGATAGGGCTTCCTCAGACCATATACAAACATTCACAACTTTTCATAGTTATAAAGAAGAAAAGGCACCAAAACTAAAAATAATCCATTCCACTTATTAAAGTAACATCTTCCTTTAAAACAAATTATGAATAAAATATTATTACATAAATACATACATAAGAATACATGTAAAAAATATATAAACTATGTGTTCATCTACTTATTAAAACATCATCTATGCCTAAAAACATGATATCATCCCTAATCTGTGTGTACAATCACATACTATAAAACCCTACACACTTGGATGTGTCAATGTTTAAAACTACTATGACAAATATGCTAACAACAAATGTAAAATACTAACTCCTGTGTCTGGCCCCCACAAGACAGTCACAATGTCCTCTTTTACAATACATATCTACAAGTGGCATATGCTGAAGACTGATACCTATATCTAGCCCCCAACAAACAATCCACAGTACCCAAAAGTACTATTGCAGAATAAAACACTGTCATACAGAACTGCTATCTGAGCCCTCTAGACTTGAGGAAGGGCATCAATGGTGTCTTATCATTTAAACCTGGGAGGGTATCCGCCCTCAACCTAATGATCCACTTTGCTTCTTGTGTCTCAGTTCGATTCCTTATATCCCCTCCTCTGTAATGGGAGGAAACTATTTCCATGACTCTGAAACTGAACTCATGTGTGTCATCAGTACAAAGGACATGTTTAGATAAGGCACTGACAGTGGATCTGATCCTAATTTGATAAAGATGTTCCCTAATTCTGTGTCTAAGCCTCCTGTCCATCTTACCAACGTAGAATGCCTTGCATTCCGAACAGGATGTAAGGTATACCACATGTTCTGATGTGCAATTGGCAGTGACCTTAAATTCATACCTCATACCACTGTTAGGGTGTATGAATATAGAGCTAGAATCAATATATCTGCAGACATTACACTGATTGCAGGGTGAGGTTCCTATCTGCTCATGGTTACCACTCCTGTGCCTGGGACAACGCAGTAACATCTTTAAATTAGGTTTCTTCTTATACACAAACTGCGGGACCTCCCCTATAACCTATTTGATGTCAGGATCCATTGTCAACACCACCCAATGCATTCTAATCACATCCTTGATGTTCCCTACATCCTGGGTATAAAACAGGGGCACTCTGATCTTAACACCTCAATCAGGTTCAGTTAGAGTCTCATGCTGATCACTCTCAGCCACAGCTCCCACTAAGTCTGAAAAATATGGGCAGGCTCTGTCTACTCTTAAAGCTGAAAGGCCAGACATACCTTTCACTACATCATCCTCCCTGTAAGCTCTTTCCCAAAATCTATTATATAGATCATTGAGTGCAATGTCAAATCCTTCATCTGAAGGATTATACCATGAAGCCCTCATAACTTGACCCTTCACAATATTCCTAAACATATATCCCGGATGCATGCTTTGCCTATGTAAAAGGGCATTCCAATGGCATGATTTCCTATAAACCCCTGTATTCAAGAGTCAATTCACCAACCTTTCTATGTAGACATCAAGAAACAATATCCATTTATCAAAAAATTAATGACTAAATTTCAAATAGGGAGACAGCTCATTAACTTGGTTAATAAACTCTACCAATTCCTCAGTACTTCCTTTCCAAATGAGGAAAATGTCATCCAGAAAATGTCTGTAGAAGAGGACATTAAGGGAAACCTCATCCAATTTAAACAAATATTCTAACTCCCATGCAGCCATAAATAGGTTGGCGTAGCTCTTGGCACAAGTAGTGCCCATAGCCAGGCCATCCTTCTGCAAATAGCTCTGTGAATCAAAACAAAAAATGTTGTTTTCTAATACCACTTCTAAAAACAAAACCAAGAGGTCCATTCTAGAGCTACTAAATTCAGTGTGATGTTTCAAATAGTTATAGACCCTCTTGACACATTCCTCATTCGGAATCACAGTAAGCAACGAATGGACATCCAATGTGACCATAATAACAGGGGAGTCAGTAGGTACTATTCTCAGGCACTCATATAGATACAATCAAAATTGTTTAGTATCTTTTAATATATAAGGATTTGCATCCACAACTGGGTGCAAAAACCTCTCAACATATATAGAGAAGGGTTCAGTGGACCACCCCCTACTTGCAACTATAGGCCTCATACAGGGGGGCACGCTCATCCTTATGGATCTTAAGTAGGCCTTGGATTACAGGTATGAGGGGGTCACTGACAAACAAATACTCAAATAATTCTTCAGTGATAACATGACTCTAAAGGAGATCATCCAACATCCCACATATCCTATAAACATGTGTCTTAATTGTGTCCTGTTCTATAACACAATAAAACTGCTCATCCCCCAACATCCTTTTCATAGTCTGGTCATAGAACTCAGAATCCATCACTACCAGACTGCCTCCCTTGTTGGCAGGTCTGATAGTGATGGAATGGTCATTCCTCAACACGGTTAGAGCTCTCCTCTGGCCAAAGGTTAAATTCCCTTTGGTCCTGTACCATTTGTCCTTAAAGTCCATTTCATATAAATCGTTCTCTACTAACTTACTAAAGGCGGCCACTAAAGGTGGAACCCCTGGAATGTAAACACTAGGTTTCTTAAACTGCTCAAAATTGGACACATTAGAACTGTCCCTAAACTCTAATTTGAGACATAAATTCCTTACAAATAACTTAAAATCCACTATCGTGTCTGTAAGATTGCTGGTACTGGTTGGAACAAATGTCGACCCTGGCAAACAATTCCAGGCATGCATTTTATGCCTGGGACCATCATAACAGTTCACAGTTAGACACCCTTAGTGGTCTCTATGCAGCAAATGTAAGATTTTGCTCTCTTTCCTCTACTATAAGACAACCCTGCCAAACTCAGTACTATTGCAATCCATTGCCATTCATTGCGTCACATTCCAGAGAACCATGGCAGCCCTCTCAGGGTCATACCTGTTCACTTTTTTGATACAATGAGTACCATAGAGCAGCTTTTTGCATGACTTGTCGTGTTGCCACCACCATACAACAGCCAGATTGCTGTCATCTCATGATGGTGTTAAGGTGAGAACACTGGCATGAAAAGGGTGAAGTAGAAGTGTGTTGCCTATGATAGCAATTTTGCCATACCTCTCAACCTCTTAGCACAAAAATTTGGACAAAGCCAAAAATAATTGGAGGACACTGATCCACAAATAGGGACAGATTTTAAATATTGCTCTTATAAACGTAATAAGTTGCTATAATAAAAGGTTTTGTATCAGCATACATTTTATGAAGGATATGAAGTCCGAATCTCAAATGCCTGTCATTATTTAGTGACTTCAGTCCTCAATGATGTGCAAGAAAACCACAAGAAAAGACCAAAACTCTGAGTCAAAAACCTGGACATTTGAGAGGTATGACTGTTTAGCTCTTGGATACAAACCTAAACTACCTTTTCCCATGTTCCCATAGGGGTTATTGACTGACTGATGTATGTTCAGTGTGTTTCACTGGTGCTCATGCAAGTGCATTGAGAGACCCTCTTAGCATAACTGGGCCCACGGTCCTAATCAGTAAAAAGTGCTCTTCAGGAACATTTATCAGGTGGTGCCTTATCAGCATAAACATAAAAAGCTTAAGGTTTGCATAGTAAAACCCCCCAATTACCACTGTGAGCCCTTCATACTGTGGAAAATTGCAGGCCAACAACTTTCAAGACTTGTTTAAAGTGAGAAAGATGTGACTTTACTTTTCGATACTTGTTTGGAAGAAAATCTGCTCCTCAGAATGTGTCAGGACCTGCTAGATATCTAAAAGCATTTATTCACATGCTGCAGTGCTCTTGTGGTAATGTAAATGTTTGTTGATGTTGTAACTTAAAGGTAGAGTCATACAAACAGGTGTGAGGGGTTCCATTCATCAGGGAGCTACGTTGCCATCAAAGAGTACAGGTTCCTGATCAGTAGTACAGTACAGTCCACAGCAAGTATCATTATGACATAGAGGACTTGTGAGCTTTAGCCATCAGTTTACTCCAATCATAGCGGTCTTAGATATGCATGCACTGATTCTGTTGTATACTGTTATGTACAGGTCACTAACCCCTCCTCCCAGGAAGGCAATATGCAGGCAAATCCCACTTTTCAGCCCAATTAGACTGCCCCATCAATCTATGTAGCATTGCTGTGTGTAGTTGGGGGATGCAGAGAAATGAACTGTTTTACAGACCTATTATTGCAAGAAACACCTGCAAACTAAAAACAACAGGACATCAATGTGGTACTGTTTACGGATACATACCTTGTAGATGTGATGCTTGCTGGAGTACAAATTATGTGCTCCTGTTTTAAAAAAAATGTAATCAGTGTGTATTCTGCAGCAGCAGAAGCATACCTGAAGACCTTACCTGTATGTCTGTGTAGCTGCCTCATATCACATTGATTCATTTTCTGTTTTTAGCAGGACAGTGTGGATCATAACATAGGGAGGACCCAAAATGTGTCCATAGCAATGCAATGTGTATGCGGTTTTGCCCACACAAATGCATGAAGGCCACATGCCTCCTCCATGGAGACATCACATAGATTTGAGCGGGGGAGGGGTATGACAAGTAGTGATGCCATTATTTTCACATACTTTTCCATTTCTTTCCTCAGAAGGATGCTTAAATGCGGCAGACAAAGAAAATAAAAGTTCTCAGATGCAGAGAATGAGATCTTGCTGCAGACCGTCTATATTCATGGTCAGCAAATGATCAGCCACTGAAAACTTGAACAGCTCTTTCATGATTGTTCCTGGTGGAATATTGTAAATCATGCAAAGACGGATCATTGTTATTCAAAAATGTGCACAATGACTGGACAGCCCAACTAGTGTGCGCATTGTAAATTGAGCATATACCAATAGAAAAAAGTCTGGCTGCTAAAGTACCATTGATCAGATAGACTTTTCTATGGGAATATGCTAGGGAGGGCAAAGCAAAATACAAGAAAAATCAGGTATATCATACAAAAGTATAGAAACATACCTGCTTTTCCTTGTATTTCTGCTTTGTCCCTCTTTAAATCTCAGCAGACTCTCATAACTCTGAAGTGTCTGGATCTTTGAAGAATATCCAGATTTTTGCCTCATAGTATTCTTTTCCACATACAAAAACTAGTTTTCTAACAAGCCACGTGGGTTGAAGTCATTAAATAAAGATAGATATTTAACATTTAGCCTTCATATCCTTCAAAAAATGCATGCTAAAAAACAGCAATTGAGATTCTCCTTTCTCCATTGCTTCTCTTCAACAGCACTGATGTTCTGTGCAAGTGTATGAATGTAACTCCCATAGGCATGTGCAGTGCATCAGAAAATGTGGAAGAATGGGAAACAATGTGGAGGAACACAATGGCACTGTTATACAAAGACATGATTTAAGAAAGGTTAGCAATTTTTTTTAAATAAAGTCATTGTATAATAGCAATAACCCACTCATGGGTCTGTGCGGGTATATCAGGATTTACCCACAGTTGGCTTTGTTTAATCACTCAGGCTTTGCCCTCATGATCAAACTACACCAACCATAGGTAAATCCTGATATATCCACACTCACTTATGGGTTATTGGTTAATTATAGCAATGCTGCCAGTGACAAGGGCAGGAATTATAAACAAGTGAGACTCTGTATCACCAACATGATTAATGTTTCTACAGTTGCAGCTGCCCACCTGGTAACAGAAGGTGACATATTGACTGAACCATCTTTATCAGAGACAGAGGAGTTCCTCACCTCTCTGCATGGAGGTTCTGACTTCTCCATACACCAATGTAGGGTCCCAGATAAAGGAGATGAGCTGAATAGTCCACCAAGAATATCCATTGGAGATGCCCCAGGTTGGTATGCATTTAAGGGTCTAGTGTCTGCATATTAGGTAAATATGTAGTGAAGAACATATTAAAAGCATTATCACTTTTCACAGGAATATCAAGGCTTCAGACTCAGAGACCATTTGTACAAGGTGTGCTGTCTCGCACTGTGTCCTACCGCCATGTAAAATACTGTTTATTCATTCACTGGAATTCAGGTAATTGTAACAGGCCTTATTTACTCTGGGCACTTTTCTCTTGTGTTTTCACAGATAATTTTTTTGGGGCTCTTTCACCATGGATCTACCACTGCATGATGCCAGGGATGAATCAAACTCTGACAATGATGGCAGCCAAAGCATACCATGGCCAGTGGATATAGCCACAGTGTTGGAGATGGGTAATCGAGCATTCATATCATCACTTTAGTCAGCAGACATAATATCTGTGCATGTGTAACCCACTCAGACACATGGGATGTCACACTCAGATATGCCAGGGAAGGGATTTCTCCCTGGGGTACAGTCCTAGCTGCAAGCTCCACTGAGCAAATGAAAGACAGGCTGGACATCATGCTAGTGGCTGGGTATGCCACGGGTACCACTCTCCAACCAAGTTAGCTGTCTCAATGCCCTTGACTCAGCATATGTGCCAAGTCATCATATACAAGCATGCTAACAACACCTCAGTCCTTGATGAGATGACAGGAGTTTTACAAGATGTTTGTAATGACATATGGGAGTGCAGGTTCCACATGTGACATCATGGGCATATGGCATTGGAGTTTGCATGAATCAGATGTACCTGTGTATAAACACATTGCTACAGGTGTACTTCATGGCTAATCTACCTTCATCTCTGATGATGACTGGACTACCATAAGGAGGGAGGCCACGTTTTGGCACACAGAGTATCATCACTTCTACTATGCCATCCAGGGTGGAAGGATGTACCATGCAATCTGAACTTCCATGAGAACAGGACTCACAACATGGCCAGTGCTCATGCTCATGGAGCACGTCTTGCTCTCAGCATGGGATGGATAGTCTGTATGAACATCGTGGGAAAGGGTGCGGCCATAGATGGGCTGCATGCACAGTCTGCAAGCACTTCTTCTTTGGATATCCAGGACTTGCTTGTACAATCTCATCATAACACTGCAACATCTGTTGAGGTTGTGCTCCAGCACACACACACGCACACACACACACACACACACACACACACACACACACACACACACACACACACACACACACACACACACACACACACATCATGTCCACAAGGAAACAGCACCCCATAAATGCTCAATTAATCGTAGTCTCCTCACCAACCACCAGAGCTCTGATAATGACTGCAGCATGTTATATTCACATGTACCAACACACACATACACACATACACACACATACACGCACTTACTCATGGAGGACAATGGTCACTGTGTCCCTCCCCAGCTGTGCACATCATAATAACTCTGACTTGCTGTTTGTACAGTACATGAGTAAGCCATTTCTGATGCACAATGTGGCCAGTCAATGTATGAAATAGTCCAATGTATACGAACGAATGTTGAAAAATAAATACATTTATTGTAAAGACCACACGATAACACAAAATAAAAAATGAACAATTTTAAAAAGGTAACTGATTGAGCGCTTTCATCTCCGTGCGGAGACTTCTTCAGAATCAAGTTACTTTCCAAAAAATCATCTTTTTATATACAATGTTTGTAAATCATTGGCCAAACATAATCACATCATTAATTATATAATTGTTTGATTGTGTTGTTAAAGGGCTAGCTTACGTTGAAAATACTAAAAAACATAAAATACATAGAATGAATGCTCCAAAGCACAACGAATCAGTAACAATATGGCTAAGCTATTGTTGGAAGTGATATGAGTGGTATAAATGAACACAATATACCTGGACCCAGTACCATAACAGCAAAACTAAAATCAAACGTCATATGTTTTGTATAAATATAAATAGCAAAGTAAACACATTTATGTGTTACATATAATAAACCCTAGGCTACAATATCAAACAAATCAGAAAAATACACAGAGAAATACATAGAAGGGTACATAGAGGAAATATTAAATTTCTTAATACATTTTTAATCATTTTTAATATTTTAACAACCTGTATGGGTGTTTTATTGGAATGTTTTAACATACTTTGCCCAGATTATATATTTACATATGTCACCATCAGTTTTTTCTAACATTATTTATTTCCTCTATGTACCCTTCTATGTATTTCTCTGTGTACTTTTTTCTGATTTGTTTGATATTGTAGCCTAGGGTTTATTATATGTAACACATAAATGTGTTTACTTTGCTATTTATATTTATACAATACATATGACGTTTGATTTTAGTTTTGCTGTTATGGTACTGGGTCGAGGTATATTGTGTTCATTTATACCACTCGTATCACTTCCAACAATAGCTTAGCCATATTGTTACTGATTCGTTGTGCTTTGGAGCATGTATTCTATGTATTTTATGGTTTTTAGTATTTTCAACGTAAGCTAGCCCTTTAACAACACAATCAAACAATTATATAATTAATGATGTGATGATGTTTGGCCAATGATTTACAAACATTGTATATAAAAAGATGATTTTTTGGAAAGTAACTTGATTCTGAAGAAGTCTCCACACGGAGATGAAAGCACTCAATCAGTTACCTTTTTAAAATTGTTCATTTTTTATTTTGTGTTATCGTGTGGTCTTTACAATAGATTTATTTATTTTTCAACATTCGTTCGTATACATTGGATTATTACAGAACCGGTTGGTTTGTGGGTATACAAGACAGCCTTAATTGTATCGGAGCTGCGTTGAAGATTTTGTTTTTTGTGGTTGGGGTTGCAACTTGTGGTTATTCAATGTATGAAATAGCATAGCCTGGGTGAAGGTTTGCATGCATCACTTTTTTATATACTGCCTTATTCTGGCCTGTAGTTATGAACTAGCTGCTGCATATTAGCCAATATAAGGGCATAATGCATCCACCTTCATGTGGCATAGTACTCCACTGCAGCCATCTCTTATGCAGACTTCTTATCAAGCCTATCCTCCATGGAGGGGTCTGGGACTTCAAACACCTGAATAAGTCTGCTCTGACACAACTGTTTGCATACAATGATGTTATATAACATATCATATACTGACAAACTCTTACTTCATGTGGTAGGGTCATACTGCAGGGCACCCTCAGATACATCCAGACAGTGGATCTGAGCCTTTAGTAGGCCAAGCACCTGCTAAAAATTATCTGGGTTTGTAACAGGGCATAGTTGTAGCTATTGTATGCCATGGTCTAGGGATTTCTGATAGGTATTATTAACCATGGCCCCAGGACCTATCCAGCATCGCCATTAAGATGGCCTTGGGTGAAATAACCCCACACAAACCACTAATATAAGTCACATGTGGGAGTTATAGGTACTGCCTAGGTAGCCTGAAACCACAAGGTAAATTGTACCCTGCACATTACAGACTACCTGACAGTTGACAGAGTAGAAACCCTTATGGTTAATATACTTTCTTTCCTGTTTCCCAGGTGAGTCCTTTGCAAAGTGGGTACAGTCTATGCTCCTTCACTATATCAGGAAAAAGTGAAACATCATAAAAAGACTGCATGGTGTTGGCTGTCTTTTCTTTGGTACACTGAAACCATGTACATGCCCCCACATGCTGTAACAAGACATTGAGAAACTGGTTAAATATCCTTGTCTAGGATACACCCACTGTGTCCCTCTTTGAAGGCTGAAAGGTCCCTGTAGCTACTATTTACAAAGCTACACTTTCCTTGGCATCCAAAGAGATAGGTATTCTATGCATCCCATGAGCCTGCATGTGAGAATGGTACATCTCAACCTGCTCCTTCATAGGTTCATAGGTTCATAGGTTCGTACTAGGCTATCTGCCCAAGGGCATTTATAAGCCTAGCCCATAGTTATTTGGCTTTCGCCACCCCTTTAGTTTGAATAAAACTATGCCTATTATTTTGCTGTGCCTCTGTCAAGCAGTGACACTGAAGTAATCCCTGGGGTATATCTGCGATCCCCCATCCATTGGTCAAGATTCCTCTTGAACAAGGCCAGGGAGGTGCTCTGCCTCACATGTACCGGGATTTTGTTCCACAGCATAGGGAGTCTCTGGGTGATGAATCTGTCCCTCCAGCACGTTCTATTAATAACCGTGTCAAGGTTTAAGTCTCCGCCCTTGTGGTTCTGAGGGATCTAGATTTTTTGAGGTGAAGCATATTCATCAAATCAGGGTTTGACATGGCCTTATATGTCAGGCACAGGTCACCTCTGAGCAAGCGGTATGAGACTGAATAGAGCTGGAGTTCTTTCAGTCGGGCAGCATAAGACATATTTTTGAGACCCTTTATCCTTTTGGTGAGGAACTTTTGAGGCCTTTCCAGCTGCTGCAGGTGTCGGGTCAGATACATTCCGAATGGGGCATTGTACTCAATCATAGGTCTAATGAGTGATGAGTACAGGGGACGATGACCTCCCTTGATCTAGATGTGAATCCCTTCATGATCAGGTGGGCAATGTAGAAGGTTTTCCTAACTAGTTTAGCAACATGAGAGTCACAGGGAAGGCTACTGTCAACCTGGGTCCCCAGATCCCTGATGACTTCTTCTGTGCTCAGTGGATTGCCACCTATATGGTAGCTAGGGGTAACCTTGTTTTTCCCGAAGGGTATGACTATGCATTTCTTGGCATTTAACTTTAGGCCATGGCTCTGGCACCAGTTATCCATTTCTGTGAGGCCCTTCTGAAGGATATCTGTGTCAGATGTGTTTTCGACTATGGCCCAGTTTGCAGTCATCTGCAAACTTTGTCAGCCATAACCCTCCTGTGTTTGCTTGTACTTCAGAAAAGTAGATGCCGAACAAGAGTGGACCCAGGACTGATCCCTGTGGGACACCACTTGAGACAGGCTTTGAGTCTGACATGGCTCCAGCAACTCTGACCCTGTGGGTTCTGTCACTTAGCCAGTTTGCAACCCATCTTGTGATGTATGGGTTTACATTCAAGCTGATGAGTTTTTCGATGATACCTGAGTGGGGTATTGTGTCAAGGCCTTTGCCAGGTCAAGGTAGGCTGTATGGACTGCCTTTCCTCATCAATGGCCTTGGTGACTGTCTCGAAAAAGTCAACCAAGTTTAAAAGGCATGATCTGCCTTTGACAAAGCCAAACTGGGTTGGATCCAAAGTCTGCAAGTTCTCTATGTCTTTATTTATGAGTTCCATTATGATCCTCTCCATGGCTTTGCAGATAAGGCTTGTCAAGCTAATGGGACGGTAATTTCCAGGGTCGGTGGAGGCACCGCCCTTGTGAAGTGGGACCACAGTCGCCGTGCGCCACTCCTTGGGTACGTATCCTGAGGTGAGGCTAAGATTAAACAGCTGTCCTAACTGCGGGTTTAATTCCTCATTGAGTTCATGGAGCACACAGCCGGGACACCATCCGGTCCCATGGATGCTGTTTTTTGGTTTGGAGAGAGCAGTTCTCACCTGGGTGTTGGAGATGTTTGGGGGGCTACAATCCTCTGGTATATATATCTCTCCTTTTGGGGGGGGGGGGAGAAGTTTGCACTGAACCTGTCAGCCAGTATGTTGGCAATGTGTGTAGGTTCAGTAATCTTCACATCATTTTGGACTAATTCTGAGCATATCTGGGAGTTTCCTCCTAGGTTTCTAACATAGCTAAAGAAGGCCTTATGATTGTCTTTTGAGTCCTTAGCTATTTTTCTCTCAAAATTTGCTTTGGATGACTTTATGAGAGCTCTTAGCTTTTTACTTATAATGATCAAAGGTGTCTTACCTTTTAAGGATTTTGCTCTATCTTGTAGTAGTTTCCTCCTTTTGTTGTAGAGTTTGTTTATGGCTGGGGTCCACCAGACTGGACGCTTGCCTTTGGTACAAAGAGTCTTAGTTTTGTTTGGGATTGCCTGATCCATGCAGTCCTGTAGGTGTTAGTAGAAGGCATTTGTAAGTGATTCAGCGGTTTGAGTAATGTTTACCACTGGCTCAGGGGCCTTAAAGGAGACCACATTAGTTTTTAGAAGTGTGAAGTCGGCTTTTGAGAAGTTTTTCACTGTGGTCTTTTTTATTTCAGGTGGGGGTGGGATGAGGACCTCCAGCGAGATTAGTTTATGATCTGATCTCACCAGTGAGGGGTATACTTCCGGTGTTGAACATTTTGATCCCATGTTCGTGATGATGAGATCAAGTATGTTTTCTCCTCTTGTGGGGATGGTGACTAGTTGTTCCATGGCATTTGAGTTTATGAACTCCAGGAACCTTTGGGCTAGAGTGTTTGGGCTTGAGTAGTGATCCCAGTCTATATTAGGGTAGTTGAAGTCACCTAGTATGATGGTGTTTGGAGATACATTTATCCCTCCATTGTTTTCGGGAAGGCCATGTGAGGTTCCTGAGTTTGAGAGGGTGGCCTGTAACATGCTACAAATTGCAGAGCAGTCTTGCCTATGGTTAATTGCACCTGGATGGTCTCCGATGCATTGTGCGTTGCCACCAACCTTGAGGTGTGGGTGTCCTTTATGAATATGGACACCCCTCCTTTCTTGGTGTTGTCCGGATTTTGGGGCCGGAACGCATGATATGAGGTGAAACCTGCTAGTGCTGGGGTGCTCTCAGGAGCCTTGAACCAGGTTTCTGTCACAGCACAGACATCGATGTTCTCCATACTGAGAAGGGCCTCGAAAGTGCATCTTGAGATTGAGACTTCTGGCATTGAGCAGCATTACCCTTAGTTTTTACTTTTTTGTGTTCTAGGGTGGTAGGTTTAGAATTTGAGCCTTGCCTAAAAAAGGCACTATGGGGGTGGCAAGAGCCTTTGCTAATATCCGGAAGCCTAGGGGTGACAGGTGCAAGCCGTCCCGAAGCAGCGTGGCTTGTCCAGCATGTCATCCCAGGCAGACAGACATTGGATCCCCTTTGAATGACACCAGAATTTAAGCCAATTATTAAAGCTGATCATCTTATCACTGTATTGTGGCATCATTCTAGGTGAAGGTAGGATACTGCTCAAGGTCAGGGTCATACCTGCCTGGGCTACATAATCAGAGAGCTCCTCAATGTCTCTTTTCATGTAGTCCAAGGAGGTATGTCTCAGGTCGTTGACACCAGCGTGGACAATGACTGAGTCGTACTTGTACCTGCTGTTGAGAGACCTGAGTGCTTGTGTTATGTGGCGGATTCTAGCGCCCGACAGGCAGCTTACTGTGACCTTCTCCTTACTCAGTCTGGTGAGCGGGACGTCAGTGTGTCTGACTATGGAGTCACCTATGACAAGTATGTTTGGTGACTCTGTGTACACGGTAACAGTCCACAATGTCAGTATCATAAAAGGCAAGTGCAGACAGATGTGGTGGCATTAAGGGTGATGATGCTCAACACAGTGACTACCAGAGATGAGTACATCCTATTGGGCATACAGGTTTACTAGTGCAATGACTACCTCATACATGTTTTCAAAATTCACCTCCTGTAATTCCAGGATTTTACTGTGGTCATTAACACTGAAGATAGTAGCTGTAGTTGTGGTATATGAATGTCTATGAATCACTTACATATTGTTTACTCTCATTTGTACCAGGAGGCCCCCAGTTTAATAATTTGCTCATTGCCATCTCCTTATAATATTATGCAGGCAGTGGTCTTTCTCGGTCTTCCCTTCCCATGCTTGCCATGTTTTTGAATCTCCCACATGTCCAGCATAGCCACTTATGCAAAATCACTGACCGTGATGTGGAAATATTTCCATACCCAGGATCAGTCTTTTATAGAAGAAGAATATACCTATCAACACTTTTTTTAATTTTAACTCACTCAAGCCTCTAATACCATTTTTGTATATTTCCAGTTCATACCCATACCTCCTTCTGGCATCCAGGCATGTTTTGGGGGTGGCTTCTTTAACTAAGTGACTTATCAGCTAATACTAGGCAGTATTAGGAAGTGCAAAGAGCTATTGACAAAATGATACAAAAACTGTTACTTTAGGATGTCCTGCAGTAAATCAATTACTCAATTCATTTACTTATTATTCCTATTTTCATCACTGAGAACCCTATTGTTATTGAGGGGCATATGAAATGCTTTGAAGGGAAACAGTAAAATTCATTTGCAGTGTCCATTTATACCACACTAAACCTGAGATGTTATAAGTTCTTTGTTAGTAATTATGCAAATAAACAATATTTCCATTCATAGTTAATACTTCAAAAGCCAAGTTACTTACAAACTATGGCATGATATCAGGTGAAAGCCTAGATATTCTTGAAGAAAAGTGTCTTTGATATTTGCACTGTATGTTGCACATCTTTAATTATATTTAGTGACATTTATATTGCTAATTATACAACTAAACCTATGTTTTCATATTTCTGTAAATATCTCAAAAGACATACACTCATAGTGGAAGTTCTTGTTGTCATGTGAAAGCTTATGTCTGGTTAACAAAAATGTTCTAACAATATATGTCTAGGTAGTACAACTTCCAAGATATGGTAACTAGTCTGGGAAAGTTTAACAAAACATAACATTTGTGGTTTGTGTGCATTACAATATATTATACTATTTATGTAAATTCAATGAATGCATTAACTACTATCATTGCAAAGAACACTTCTTACTGATAACATTGCTATTTGTATAGTTTTAATGGCTTTTATTATTCACAAAATATTTTGTTTTGTTTTTCTTATGCTTATCATTTTTTTTTCAAAAATGCTGTGGAACGCAAGATGTGTACCGAAGCCAGTGACTTGGGCAGCTTCTAGTTCGTGTAGGCTAATACTTGTTCTCATACTTGAATATGAGCTGAAAGCAGCAGCTGTTGCATCTCAGCTGAGCACATTATTTGAGTTAGAATGAAGTAAATGTGGCAGCCATTGGGAGGGAGTAGGAGGGGATGGGAGTACAGATAAGGCAGCAATTCAGAAGAGGATTTAGATTTAGGGAAGGGAGTTTTAGAACTAGGGAGCAGGAAAACAGTTTTAGGGTTAGGGAGCATGAGAGTAGTTTTAGGGTTAGGGAGCAGGAAGGGAGTTTTAGGGTAGGGAGCAGGAGGGGAGGTTTAGAGTTAGGGAGCAGGAGGGGAGATTTAGGGTTACGGAGCAGGAAAGGAGTTTTAAGGTTAGGGAACAGGAAGGGGAGTTTTAGGGTTAGGGAGCAGGAAGGGGAGTTTTAGGGTTAGGGAGCAGGAAGGGAGTTTTAGAGTGAGGGAGCAATTGGGAAATTTAGGTTTAAAGAGTGAGGCATACCTCTCAACTGGCCAGATTTTTGCAAAATGTCCAGATTTTTGCTTCATATTTTTCATCTGTTCCTCATTAAATTTGTAGTTTTCTTGCAAAATATTGAGGATTGGAATCACTAAATAATGACAGCCATTTCAGTTTCAGACTTCATATCCTTAACAAAATACATACTAACACTACACCTTTTATTCTAGCAACTTTCTAAGTTTATAAGAACAATATTTAACATGTGTCCCTATTTTGGGGCCTTTGTCCCCCCATTATTTTTGTGTTTGTCCAGATTTCTTCTTCTAAGAGGTTGAGAGGTATGGGGGTGGAGTTTTAGGTTTAAGGAGTAATCAGGGACTTTAGGGATGAGGAGGGGGAATGCAGTTTTAGGGTAAAGAAGCATAACTGGGTGCAAGCTTTAGAGTTAAAGTTAGAATTCTGGTAGAGTTATACAGTTTTATGTGGTTGATTGTTGGGATGACTAAGTAGTTACAGGGAATTGGGCTAGTGGGAGTTAGAGAACTTGTTCTTTTCAAGCAACTGGCAGTGAGCAAGTATGTCATGGGCTACTGGCACAAGCATGCCTATAGCAGAGCCAGAGAGAACTACATTTTTGTAATTCTGCTTGAGACTTATAGAAAAGAAATTGTTATTTATTTAAGTTTATTTGCTGTAGTAGTATACTAACTGCAATAGACCATTTGCAAGCACAGCCCAGGTGAAGAAATTCTCTAAAAAATAATACAGAACTGATTCGCAAACATAGAGTAATCACATAAGGTACAGAGTACAGTAGGCAATTGAAACAATGAGCAAAAGGTATTAACAAAGTAGAAAACAAATGGGAATTAAGTTTAGTAATAAATATGGGAGGTAAGCAGCAGGTTAGAACAAATGGTAAAAGTAGAAGTGATGCAGATGAGGGAGGAGTTAGATGATGTGTCCAATGGAAAAATACTTGTAGATTTTTGATGGAAGTGTCATATGAGGTTTGCCCTGAAGGTGGAGAAACATGATATTTATTTTAGATGGGGGGGGAGTTACCAGAGTTTGGGTGCAAAAATGGAGAAAGAGTGGTAAGTACAGTGTAGTTTGGTTTTGGGGGTCTGGAGTGAGATAGTCAACTTGGAAAAGTTGTAGAGGCTGTAGGAGGTGGTTTTATTACAGAGTTTGACAACAAGAGGCGGGAATGTACTGGGTTGAGGTAGTTTGAAAAGAACAGACCCTCAGGTGTAACTCAGCTCTGTAGGTGACTGGGAGCCATTTGGCTTTGGAGAGGATGGGGAAGTTGGAAATGAATTGGCAGATTTTGCTTTCAATGGACTGTAGAGTGGATGAGTGTTAAGAAGTTGTGGCTATGATGGGGAGCCCATATTTGAGTTAAGCTAGGAGGACTCCTTGGCAATTGAAGCTCTTGCTGGTCTGGAGAGAAAGGGAGATGTTTCCTGGACCATAATACAAGATATTTTATCTTTTTCCTGGTATTTTAAATGTGGTTATGGAAGTTAAGTGACTGGTTCAGCCATAAACCTAGATATCTGAAGTTGTTTCTACTGGAGTACCACTGAGATCTGTGATGTTGAGATTTTTGGGAGTTTTCTTGGATTGGGATATGTCTACCCATGGTGGCACAAGCTTCTCAGACAATGTGTAATGGATACTAAATGGCTATTAAAAAAAGAAAAACAATGTGAGATTTGCCTCATTTTAACCATAATATGTGTAGTGTATATTTGCCAAATCACAATTCACTAAACTTGTGCTACCCTAAAAAAAATTTTAAGTGCAGTGAGGGTAAGAAAGCGGTCCTCCTACACATACCCCTTGGGCAAGGATGTCAACACCTGTACCACAAAAACTAAATAATCAAATTAAGGGTCACACCAGATCCTGGAGATGTGATTTCCAAAGTTACTGAAATGGTCCTTTATGAATGTCATTGTATGATACTATCAGACATGCATAGCATGGAAAGATGCAAATACCTAATAACTAGTACAGCAATCTATCTTTGGTATGTATCATTTTTTGTGGTATTTCAGTCTTACTGTGAAGATAAACCATGACCAGGGATAGATTAATACTAGTCCTCCTCTAAGCATAAAAAATCTCACAGTAATGTATCCACAGCCTTAGAATGAGAACATTAAATTACATCTGACACAAGGAAATTCCATGCCACCCTGAGAAAGCACAGGGTATAGCAAACTAGGAGCTGTACATAATTTCAGAATTAATGCTGGCTTGCAATGTTCTTTAGTCTCTGATCTCAAAAGCAAAGGTTCCAAAACTAAGTAATAACTGACAATCAGAATCAGCTATCCTCTATGCAGTAAAATATGTTTTAAAAGAAAAAAACTATCTACATATATATATATATATATATATATATATATATATATATATATATATATATATACATATACGGTTTACTATTAGATTTTCGAAGCAAACTCCGTCGACTGTACTGTTGTCGAACACGGAAGTTCGAAAACAGTAATATCGAACACCAAAAGACAACCTAGGAATGGTTTTAACATGGGTCGAGATAGGTGTTCAGTGTTATTGCCGAACTCCCTATCTCGACCCATGTTAAAACCTAGGGTTGGTTTCTGGGTTGCTTCGATATTATATACGTTTCAAAAACGTCGTGTTCGACACAACAGTACAGTCAACGAAGTTTGCTTCGAAAATCTAATAGTAAACTATATATATATATATATATATATATATATATATATATATATATCAGCAATAATGCCTGACAAAGTATGTGTTAATGTGAGGCCCAGTGCTGCAGACGGAGGCATTCATTTATTTATTTAATTTTATTTATTTTATATTTGTTGACCGGGTTTGTCTGACTAGGCTACAAATGCCCATTTTCAGCGGAGGCCCGAGAAGAAAAGTTCCAACAGAAAATAGAAATTTTACATATTGAATACATATAGAAATACATTCATCAGTACCACAGATTACTGCATTACAGTGCCACACATTACATTCATCAGTACGACACATTATTGCATTAAAGTGTCGTACATTAAACTGTGGCAAGTGAAATACATATAGAAATACATTCATCAGAGGGATACATTCATAATTACATATTATATACATAATAGTGCAATAGTTACATAGCTGAAATATTTTACTAGTTATGTTTGTACAGTGATGTACCAAGAGGAGAAGATAAAGTAGTAAGTATGTTTATTAAAGGGAAGGAAGAGAGAAGAGAAGTAGAAGGTCATACAGGAGTGTTTACGGGGGATAATCACATTGGCAATTCCATTTTTCATGAAGGTATTTTTTGTAGCACTTTTGACTTGATTGGGATGAATAGTGGTAGGCTATTCCAGGCCTTAGAAGGGTTTATTTTGGTTCTTGCTTTGTAGATTTTTAGTAGGCCTTGTTCAGAACTGTGGAGTAATCTAGTGGGTAGGTAATGAGAGATTAGAGATGAGATAGTTGGACAGAAAGGGGGTTTATAGAGAATGGAATGAATAATCTAAAACCAATTATACCAAAGCAGGTTAGGTAATTCTAGCCAATTTAGTTCTTTTAGTGAGAGACAGTGATGGGACTTGTAAGAATTTTGGGCAGCAAATCTGGAAATCTTGTTATAAGTTGTTTCAAACTTGTTTAGTAGTCCAGTGTTGAGGCTGATGAGAATTTAGGAGCTATAAAGTAAAGTGGGTAAGAGGTAGGCATTTGAAAGGGTTAGTTTTGCTGTTTTGGTAAGATATTTTTTGTTTTTATAGATGAGACCTAGCTTGAGATGTGTTTTTCGGATACAATTATTGACGTGCAAACCAAAGGTTAGTCACACATTAACAGTTACACATTAACACACACCCTGGAGGGCATTATTGCACTTAGAGAATGGGCTCTCTGTAAAATTGTTGTGTTTTACTTACGTGTGTGTGTGTGTGTGTGTGTGTGTGTGTGTGTGTGTGTGTGTGTGTATATATATATATATATATATATATATATATATATATATATATATATATATATATATATATATATATATATATATATGGGTCTACTTCATAACATTAAAATTTTATAGCATTGAATTTCATGACATTGAGACCATAACTTCGAAAATTCGAAACACTGAAAACCCAAAACATTGAAAACTCAGAACTCTGAAAGTGTGCTTCATAACATTGAAAACTACATTGCACAAGTAAATAAGATCCCCTCCACCTTAATTAATTAATTTGTGACGTCATTTTATGTGTGTTTAAATAGGTTCAAATGAAACGAGTGTTGATTCTGATGAAATCCCCGGTCAAGGAATGAAAGCGTTCAATCCTGGTTTTCCAGTTTTACTATTAAAGTAGATTTTATTGCTGAATTCTTTGTTTATTGCTATTTGTGTTCGACTACACATGAAAACCTTTTCAAGCTTTCCTGACTGCTGACAGTGTGTGTTTTGTACTAGTGGTTTTGGTCAACACTGGTCACTCCATTTTGTACATTTATTTAACCCCCCCACCTACAACAACACCTAACTAACAAACACGCTTTCTACTATGTTTCTTCAGGGGGGGCAAGCCCCCCTGCACCACCCATGTGGGGGGTTCTGCCCCCCACACCCATGTAAATTAAATATACCAACTCCAAGATCTCAGTACAGTGGAAAAAAAGTTAATTTCCTAACCTCAGTGTATAGTGATTGTGAGAGCGGTCTTGTCTGAGTGAATGTATGTATGAAAGAAGTGACTGTGTCTGAGAGAGAAAGAATGGGCTCTCTGTAAAATTATTGTGTTTTACTTATTTATTTATTTATTTTTAGGTGCTATATTATTTTTTATTTATTTTTGATGTAAAATGCTTCCTCCACACCATAGGTGGAGGAACTATTTCACATAAAAAAAAAAATATAGATATATATATATATATATATATATATATATATATATATATATATATATGGGTCTACTTCATAACATTGAAATTTCATAACGAATTTCATAACATCACTCATTCATAACATAACATTTCATAACAATGCGCTCACTCTATCGATCTCTCTCTCTCACACACACACACACACACACACACACACACACACACACACACACACACACACACACACACACACACACACAGTCTTCTCTGTTTTCATACAAACACTCACTCATACAAGGCCGCTCACTTTCTCTCGATGTCTCTCACACACACACACTTCTGTTTCATATACGCATTCAGTCACACAAGATCGCTCTCAGTTTTTCTCAATCTCTCTCTCTCTCACATACACACACACACACACACACACACACACACACACACACACACACACACACACACAGTCACGTCTGCTTTCATACACGCATTCACTCACACAAGACTGCGCTCTTGATCTCTCTCACACACATAGTCTTCTCTGCTTTCATGCATGCATTCACACACACACACACACACACACACACACACACACACACAGAAAAATAAACACATACACACACACACACACACACACACACACTTCTTTCTGTTTATTTTTTTACACTTACTTAACAGCAAAAGCTCTGCTTAGCAAGAGTAAAAGTAATTGTGGCCGTTAGTTTTTTAGCAGTTGATCTCCACAGCAGCTTGATATGCTGCTGTGAAGTGGCAGATTTGTTTTTCACTGGGTGTTACTTGTACATTAATACCCTGCTAGAGCATACTCGTTCTCCAATCAGGGTATTGATGTACAGGAAGCTTTTTCTCTAAATCAGATGTATTTTGTATTCTTGAAGATTACCTATAAAATATAATGTTTCTTTAAGTTATAATGTTTTATCTTGTTGATATGCTTTTCAAGGGAAAAGTAACATGTACAATTTCTACAGTTTTCTTCCAATCTTAGCATTATTCACATAGAAACCAGGTTGTAAGTAATCATGTTATACTATTCGATATCTGAAATAGTAAAGTCCGTAAGTTGTCAGTACATTACCATCTGTTTGTCTCTGATTTGGGTTCTGTTCAGAAGCTCAAAATACTGAAATCTCGAATTTCAGTATTTCGAGCCCAAGAAGCCGTTACATAATAACGAAAGTTTAGACGTGCGAAATTCAAAACCTCGAAAACCGGAGGTTTTGAATTCCGCGCTTCTAAAGTTCTGCTATGGTTATGTATTCAGGTAAATGTGGGTGTGTGTTAAGGGGTTTGGGTAGGGGCTGTGGTGTGTGTCAGTGTGTTTTGTTGCTGTGATGTGTGTGTGCGAAGAGAAAGTAGCTTGTGTGGTGGTGTTTTGTGTGTGCTTGTATGCAGTGCGACCACGGAGTGAGAATATTTAAGTAGTGGGGGTGTAGTAGAGTGATTGTGTGTGTTTGTGTGGTGGATGGTGTGTGTGTATGTGTGTGTGTGTGTGTGTGTGTGTGTGTGTGTGTGTGTGTGTGTGTGTGTGTGTGTGTGTGTGTGTGTGTGTGTCTGTGTGTGTGTGTAGTAAAACCGTGAAATTCAAAACTTCCTGTATTCAAGGTTTTCAATTTCGCGGTTTTTAGTTTTCGTTGTTTTATGGATTCCACTTCTTGGGCTCGAGATACTGAAATTCAAGATTTCAGTATTTCGAGCTTCTGAAGTGAATCCCTCTGATTTACATTATGTCCTAACCTTCCATACATTTCATGGTGTCAGAAATGAAGAAACATTTTTTATTTGAGACAATGGGTATCTGCATCCACTGTGAAATCTCTATGTTCAAGGTTATTTGAAAACGGAAACTGTGGTAGCATAAATTTAGGTCATTTATGACTGTGAATAGAATAGCTGAGAAACCCAAGAAAATAAAATCTGCTACATTTCTGCACGTTAAAAAAAAAGAAATATAATTAAAGTATGTCATACCTTTGAGTTTTTAGAGTGAGAAAAAGGCAGCATAATAAAAGAAACAATTTGCAATATATTTGCCATTTATTTTTCTTAAGGTATGAGGTCTGATGGACTGTAACGATGCTTTTATGACCGAATTAAAGATCTCAGATAAATATTAAGAGGTCAGTGAGGTACACGAAACTGTGTGTTACATTCATAGTGATAAAATAGGGGGATGATTGTTATGAAAAGCAGATCTAATGTTAAAGTAAGAGATGTGAACAGAGCTAGCAAAATTACTTTGAGTTAAGTTAGACAACATAGGATTTTGAAGTACACAAAACTGCACATCAGGAAAGAAAAGGGATTTGTTAAAGAGAGAGAGAGAAAACAAATCATGTAGAAACTGACTCAGATGTCTACACAAAATGTAGTTAAAAAGAAGAGGAAAAAATGAGCCTATGCTGAGTCAGTTCTGTAACATTTGGAAAGAGAAATTGTTTTGTTAACATGTGTTGAATGTGAGATATTCATTTGCAACTGAAAATAATTCATTTGGTAAAGAGAGAATTAAGAAAATGATATATCTGTGGAAACTACAGTCAAGGAAAGACTGTGCAATCTGCATAAGAGTGAAACTGAGAATTTATTGAACTGAGGCTCAGTCAGAGCTCTGAAGAGAAAAACTCAAGATACATCATAGTGTTTAAGTTTAACATTGGAACATGATACAAAGTGATGTTTCTAAAATAACCACCATAAAGCAGCTTACATCCAAACAACTCCAACAAAACCACAAAAAAATAATGCAGCAGGTTTGGAAAAATCAAACCCTTTATTAGCACCAAGGTAAGCACTTTTGTCTCCCAAAATACCAGAGACTTCTTCAAGCAAAGGATAAAAAGCCATTCAATTTCTTTTATATTTAAAAATCACATGATCTACCATTCTAAAAAAATCACACAATTTCTTATTCACTTTAAAACATATAATGCACTAATAAATAAATATCATGATTAACCTTAAAACTTTGTTGATTTCATTCTTATATATTTAATTACTTCAAACCTTATAACCCTTTTTATTTATTTAATTGTTTAGTTACTTCAGCCCCAATAAATGCCAATGTTTTAGTCCCTTTCTTTTTAAATACATTATAAATTATTCTCTATTATTTAACCCTGGTGGGAAACATGCATTAAGTTTCACTTGCCAACAATATTCCAACCAACCAAGTTCATCTTCAATATTTACTAAGTTGGCTGTGTTCATTAATTTCTCTAAAACCAGGAACCTAAAATTTACTTTGCACTTCTTATATTTGTACTGTTTACTCATTGCATTTTTCTCATCTCCTATCTGATTGGCATATTTATGCTCATAAATTCTTCTGTATAATTCACGCATTGTTCTCCCAACATAAAATGATCTACATTCCAGGCACATTATTAAATACACTACATTTTTGTCTTTGCAACTAAAGGTTCCAGGTACTTTAACCTTATTGTTTCCCACTACCAGTTCATTACTTTCTATGTATAAGAAGTCACACATATTACAATTAAAACATTTGACCATCCCACATCTTCTTTCTTCCACTCTAGAAGGATTTACTTTCAATTGAAAATAATTCTTATAACTTTTTGCTCTTTTCTGAATAAAACCAGGTTTATTTCCTATCTTTTCTAGTAATTCCTCGTTAGTTCTAAATAAACTCCAATTGCTTTTTATAATATTTTTGATAGCATTAGAATCTGTACTGTTATGGACTGCCATAGCTGTCAAATAATTGTAAGACTCCCTTCTTGTACTAATTTTTAATTCACTTTTCCTTTCATTTAACTGTTCTTTGTATAATTTCAATCAATATGTTCCTTTGGATACACCCTTTTTTCATTTTCATACATAAATGTTTTGCTTCTTTTATAAAAATCACAATCCTTCTTAGTTAAGTTACTAATTCTTTTCAATTGTCCTTTAACTATGTTCAACTTTGTTCTTTTAGGGTGCATACTTGAATAATGTAAGTACATAGTGTTCTGTACTTCCTTTCTTAACACCTTAGTCCATAATCTATTTCCTTCTTTATATATAATTTATTTATTTATTATTTATTGCATTTGTTTACCGGGATAAGTCCACTGGGCCTAAAAGAGCCAATTTTCAGTGGAGGCCTGGGGAGAAAAGCTCCAACAAAATACAGAAAAAATATAAACATTAATTAGTACAGAAGCAGAAACAGTGTTACAGATAGTAAATATAGTAACATATACAGAATATATACATAAAAGCAGGAATCTAGTTTGTTTGATTACAGCAATATATACAGAAAATATGCATTAAAGCAGAATTCAATTAATTCAATCAGACTGGTATAAACACAGATCAGTATTATTGTACCAGAATCAACAAGTGAAGATAAAAATAAATATGGAGAAAATATCATCAGTCACTAGTAGGAAAAGACATAGGAGTTTAGTAATCATATAAGGAGAGTGAAGAAGTTAGGTTATAGAGCAGGAACATAGCCAGGAAGAGTTGAGATGAATTTTCAGCATTTGTTTAAAGGTGGTGGTGCTGCCTGTGTTTCTTATAGAAGGCAGAAGTGAGTTCCATAGTTTGGCGATGGTGAAGGCATAGAGGAGTTGACCAGCAGGTAAGGTGGGCTTATCTACTTTTAAAAGTAGATGATTTTCAGATCTTAGATGCCTGCTGGAATGGTATTTGGCAAGTAGAGTTGAGAGAGCAGGACAGTCTGTGGGTCTGTAGATTATTTTGTGCACAGTAGTTAGTTGGGTGAATGAGAGATGGTGGGGGAGTTCCAGCCACCCTAATTGTTTCAGTGACTTTCAATGGTGGGATGAGAATGTGGCCTTGGTGGCAAATTTTGCTATTCTGTTGTAACACATAGCAAGTTTGGATTTTGTAGAATTTCGGATATTAGTGAGAAGAGGGGCACCATAAAGGAGAGAGGGTAATAAAAAGATAGTTGCAAGGGTTTGTCTAGTAATATCTAGAAATGTAATTTCTTCAAAACTATATTGATGTGTAAATGTCAAATAAGAACACATGTTGTTAATATAGCTTACAAATTCATGTAACTCATCTAATGTTCCGCTCCATAACAAAAAATATTATCAATAAAATAAAACATTTTCCCAATATATTCTTTAAACTTACTTTCAAGTGTATCGATCAACTCCCACCCATGCATAAATACATTTGCATAGCTGGGTGCTAAAGTTGCACTCATCGCTACACCATTCTTTTGAACATAGATATCATTTTGGAACGAAAAAAAGTTGTAACTAAGCACAATCTCTATCATTTCCATTAATAACCCAATAGTATTGGGAGAATACATTTTTGTTCTTAACAATTCTATTCTCACAGTATCCATCCCTTCTTCATTTGGAATCATAGTGTACAAAGATTTGACATATAATGTCACTAATAAATCAATTTCTCTCACTACAACATTTTAAATTTTTGACAAAAAATCAGCGCTATCTTTAATATAAGTTACATTCTTTGGAAATACTTTCTGGAGATGTCTATCTACGAAAACAGACAAAGCTTCTGTTTTACTACTGGCACTTGCCACAACTGGTCTCAGGGGTGGTTCATTTAAATCTTTATGGATCTATGGTATCCCAAAGATCCGACTAATTTTTGGATTACTGTTGATTAAACTTCTCCTTGTTTTTTCATCAATTCTTCCAGTTAAAAAATATTCTTCAATACATGCATCTATCATCCCAAACCCTGATTTACTACTTTCATTGTAATTCTTTTATAATATTTTTCATCTGCCAAAATTTCACCCATTCTTTGTTCATACATAACTCTATCAAGTGCCACAAGAGACCCCCCCTTTGTCTGCTTTCAAAAATAAAATGTCCTCATTTTTCATTAATTTATCAAAACATTATTTTTTTTCATTGTTAAATTAAAATATTTAAATTCAGTCTTTTCACAAGTTAGACAAGTAGCTGCACATATCATAGAATCTGACTTTCACATACGTGTTCCTAGACTAGTCCACTCATGTCCCTTCATTTCCATACTTTTTCCTTTTTTAGCAAAGGGAGTCAGTTGGCAACTACAACATGGGACCATACCTTTAATTATTTCTAGTGAACTAGATTTAAAATTCTTCTCCCTGTTACATTTATTAAATAATTATTTAAGTTATTATTCCTTTCCTAACAAAATATGGATCTTATTCCAGTTCTGTAATAATCCCTTCATAGTTTCATAGGTTTGTAGGTGTATACTAAGCTAACAACCACAAGGGCCTTTATAAGCCTATTAGTGCAACCCAAAGGTGTCCCATGACCTATTGCATTTTCAACCTTTATATAAGGTTTGTACGTTAATTAGGACACGATTTACTGACTGCCTCTGTCCATCTGAGACATGGACACCAGATCAGGCATGAATTTCCAATTTCCCATCCACTAGTCTAGGTTATGCCTAAATAGGGTTAGGGAGGAACTCTGTTTCACATGGATGGGAAGCCTATTCCAGAGAATGGTAATTCTCTGAGATACATATATTTCTCTACAATATGTCCTATTTACATTGCAAGCAAGTTTAGGTCCTTAGATCCAGTAGTTCTGATGCTGTTCATTTTTCAGATATACAAAAGGTCCATTAGAGAGGGATGAAAGGATGCCTTGTATGTCCAGCATAGCTCATGTCTCAGTAGACTGTAGGAGAGAGAGAGAGAGAGAGTATAGAGATGGGGCTTTCAGGCAATCTGCGTAGGACATTGTGGTTATGCCCTGTATTCATTTTATAAGGACCCTTTGGAGATGTTTCAGTTGCTGCATGTGTTTGGTACATAAAAAAGGGCGCATTATACTCAATGATAGGTCAGATGAGGGCTGCACAGTGGCATGATGACTTCCCTGCACCTAAATGCCATACCCTTACTTATAATTTGAATGACATAGATGGAATTCCTTACTACCTGGGACACATGTTGGTCAAAGCCAGGTTACTATCTACATGTGTTCCCAAATCATTAACTAGTGGGTATACTCTTAGGGGTGTTTTATTGATGATGAAATTTCCGTCGGTGGCTGACTTCCCAAAAGGTGCTATTATGCATTTCTTGTCATTGAGTTTTAAGATGTAGCTTTGGCACTAGTCATTTGTCTGTGTTTGACCCTCTTTTAAGTTGTTAGTATCTTGGGGGGATTCTATGACTGCTCCTAGTTTGCAATCATCTGTGAACTTTGTCAACTAGAGGCCTTTGACATTGTCATTGACTTCTGTGAAGTAGATTCCAAAAAGGAGTGGGCTCAGCATGGAGCCCTGAGGGACTCCACTGGTGACTGGCCTCTTTGTGGAGATGGTTTTACCAACCCTAACTTCCTGGGTCCTGTCTGTGTGCTAGATGGATATCCAGCATGTTATACAGACGTTTAGGACTAATTCTGTAAGTTTGTTAACAATGCCCAAGTGGGGTATTGCATCAAATGCCTTTGCCAGGACATTCACTTCACGAAGAAACTGCTGGTCAGTTGTAAAGATGAGACATTATCCTAGAGACTGTGAAATGTAGCTGGTGAATTATATTAGTCAAGCATATGCAAGTGGCCTCATTTTAAGGTGCTTTCTTAATGCTGATTTAAACTGTTGCATAGATTCTTCATTTTTGACTTCTCCTAGGAGATGGTTCCAGCAGGCAGTGCCAAGTCTATTAAATCCTGTTTTCCATATAGTGGTCTAGTTAGTTTAAAATAATAGCATTTTCTTGGGTACCTCTTAAGGTATAATCTTGTTCCCTTAGAGAGAGAGTATTCTCTTTAGTGTTGAGCACCATCCTGCCATCTATTGTATTTTCTGCACAGTAGTCAACAGTGAATACTTATAAGTAACCTGTATAAAGCATTCATTAGATAATATGTGCATATAGCGATCTACATATGTAAAGTAAAGGTAACTGGCATAAGTGGGTGTAAAAGGGTAAAAAGGAATTATAAAGGTAGCCTGAATGGGATTTCTATTCAAACTAGGAAACTAGTTCCATTGAAAAGAATTTGTTTACTTGTAGTTTTGGTTGTCTTTATATGTTAAACTCTTTGCTTTTGTGTTTATGCCAAGTAAACTGAGCTTTCAGTCAATAGTTTTCCTCATGTTATCATACAACTGTTATTTTAAAGACCTGGTTTATTATGGAGACCATAGAATAGCTATTAGTAATAGCAATATGTTTGTGACTGATATTAAATGTGTTCTTTGAAATGTGTTTCATTATATGTTAATGGCCTCAGTGATGGCAACAAGAGGTAGTTTGTTTAAGTATTTAAAAATGTGGAAAACACAAGTTGCTTTTTTACAAGTTGATATTAATAGATTGCATACAAAGGAATATTCAGTACTTGCAAGTTCTGGCTTTGAGAAAAGGAGGGAACTAGGCATTTTATGCAAAAGTTCTATTATAATACCTAAAGTTATTGACTCGTACAGTGATCATAAATGTATGGCATGTATGGCCAATGCTGAATATCAAAAAAGAATCTTAACCTTAGCAAATATGCACTGGTTTCTGGGAACTGGAACTAAATTCTCTAGGAGGTTTCTGGAAACTGTAGCTTTGACTATGAAGGCACGTATGATAATGCAGTAGATTTTAACAGTATTCTTAAAGAAAATGATAACAGCATAATTAACAAACCTAGAATTTCTGCATGAGCTAAAGCTTTCGTAAGCCTTACGGAGTTGCTTAATCTTATAGATGTCAGTACTTTTTCTGAATATATATATTTTTTGCTTTACACTTGTACTATTACAGATTTCTACACAGCTAAGATTTTATTGGGCATGTATTTCAAATGATTTTGTCTCTGACAAATAACAGATCTTCTTCTTCTTTCGGCTGCTCCCATTAGGGGTCACCACAGCGGATCATCTGCTTCCATTTCTTCCTGTCCTCTGCATCTTGCTCTGTCACACCAACCACCTGCATGTCCTCTCTCACCACATCCATAAACCTTATCTTAGGCCTTTCTCTTTTCATGTTACCTGACAGCTTCATCCTTAGCATCTTTTTCCCAATATACTCAGCATCCCTCCTCAGCACATGTCCAAACCACTATACAGATAAAGGTGATAATATGCTTTTTATCAGCTCACAGTTTCATTTCTTATACAGTAATGATAAATCCAACAAGACTGGATTATTTTAATAGACTGTCAGCTTATATAAAATTAAAAGAATTAAAAGAGATACAATAGTTCATAGACTTTGGTAATAATGGCAATGTTTCTGGGGTAATCCTATGGGACTCCATGAAAGCATAGTTATATGGCAAATTCTCTACTTGTTTTTAAAACAAGAGAAAGTAATGGGATACTGGCATTTTGGTGTGGCAAAGAAAGATAGATAAAATAAAGTTTAAAATACAAAATGGAGAAAAAGGCCTATCATCAGAAGGGTCTGTGTTGAAATATTGACTGACCAGAATATCAAGCAGCACTATATTGATCTGGCTTTTCATTGCGATGGCAGTATTTCTTGGGATCAGGTGTTTGTCCTATTCCCAATGTGGAGCAATCTTGGAGATGGTATATATAATAGGTGTGTGTGTGTGTGTGTGTGTGTGTGTGTGTGTGTGTGTGGTTTCACTTTACAATTCCAAAATACTGAAATATCGAAATTCAGTATCTCGAGACTGTAAAGCCAAAAACTGAAGAACCCGAAACCCCAAAAGTGTGAAATTCAAAATCGTGACTGCCCACATACACACTCCACACACAAACAAGCACACATACACCTTCCTCCCTACACTACAAGACAACAAAACACATGCAAACACAGCAAAACAAATACATGCGTGGACCCTACATATAAGCAGGGGGCAAGCCTCCCTGCACCCCCACACCCCCGCTACTTATATATACTAACTCCGAGGTCACACTACAAACACAAACACACAAAAACCACCACTACACATTCTACACTCCCCTTGCCCAAACACACATCACATACATACAAATACCACTACTCTCAACACTTACACACTCATAATCTTACCTACCTACCCTAGCCCACACCTCAAAACTCCAAACACTCTCACACACACTAAAATCTCTACCCAAAACCCCTAGTAAAACATCACTTACCTGAATCTCCAGCTACATCCACATACCACACCACACATCATGAACACAGGGAATCCCATGTCACGTACACACCTCCACAACCACGGATTCGACATTTCCGCATTCGGCATTTCTGCGTTTGGCATTCTGCACTTTTGCGCAAGTGCAGTTTTGACACTTTGGTGTTGAGCTACTGAAATTCGATATTTCAGTAGTTCGAGATTCTGAAGTGAAACCGTGTGTGTGTGTGTGTGTGTGTGTGTGTGTGTGTGTGTGTGTGTGTGTGTGTGTGTGTGTGTGTGTTGGGGGCAGCGCTGTTTTTTTGTTTTACTTGCATTTCAAATTTGATGATATGAGTTTCAATATAGTGTTATTTGATATTCTGGTCAGTCGATATTTCAACATAGACCCTTATTAGGAATGAAAAATTGAATGTAGAGTTTCAGAAGATCCATGAGCATAAGGTTTCCATCAGTTTAGAAAAAGTCAAATTGTAGTCTTATTCTGTAACTCACAAAGACTTACATAAGTTAAGTTAGCTCATAGAGTCAAATGGCAACAAGAACTAATCACATCAGCAATATATCTATCCCTGATAGTAATAGGAAATATATGGATATAGAGACAAATAATGCACATGACAGTAGTGTGAAGAATGAAAATGTAATGGATACCTTCTTAAATATGAATATACAAAACAGTGTGGAGCAAATAAGAAAACTAGAAAACATGTTTCTATAACAGAAACAAAGGAGCAAATTAAGGGATTAAAGGAAAATAAAGCTCCAGGTAATAATGGCATAATTCCTGAATAATATAAAATATCACCTCTTAGTGTTTTATCTTTTTACAGAAAATATTCACAGAAAATGAAACCACATTTAATATACCATCATCATCATGAAAATATAAATATAAATGATTTCTCATTTATTAAAACAAGATGAAGCTCTGTCTCTATACTCTTAACCTACACCGTTACTGAAAGTTGGTTACAAAGTTTTAAATTCAGTCTGCCTACAGATTAAAATATACTGCCTGCATTAATAGAAGTTCAACCTAGCTTTGTATCAAACAGGCAAACACAATATACCATCAAAAGTATAATTACTTTTATTGATTATACTAATAGCAATAAACAAGATTTAGCTATAATTAGCTTGGATCAAAATAAAATATTTGAATCAGTAAACTTGCCTTATTTAATTAAAGTATTACAAATATATGCATTTCCAAGCATTTTTATATTTTTATTAATCATCTTTATCAAAATTCATTTTCATATGCTAAAGTGTAATCTTTTATTTCTCAGACAATAAAAATAAGCAAAGTCATAGAAAGAAGTTGTCCCTTTTTGCTTTTATTTGCTTTGACTATTTAGCCTCTAGCCAATTACATAAAAGTTAACAATGATGTAGTAGGACTTAAATGATCAAGCTACACTAAAATTCAGTTATTTTGCTGATGATATACTGTTAACAATAGTTAATATGGATTCTTCACTAAGAAACATAAAAACTAAATTTAAAATATTTTGAATCAGTGACAAGTGTAAAGTTCAGTCAGAATAAAGTAATGCCTTATTAAATAGCAAATAATTAAATTATTTGATGGGAGTGAGCATGAAACTTAAATGGTATAGTAAAGAGTTTAAATACTTAGGCTGTTTCTCCTGCATGTAATTGTAAATAAACAACAACAAATTATAAAAATACTCTTGATATTATAAAAACAATTAATAGATGGAATGTTATTCTTTTCTATGCACGATAGGTTAATTTTAATCAAAACAGTTACTTTATCCAAAACACTGTATATTATGCAGACAATTTTCTTAGTTCCTTTTAAAGAGCACATTAAATAATTTAACAACATTTGTTTGATGTTCTTATGGCATCACAAAAACCTAGAATAGCTTTGCGGCATCACATAAAAAAATGGAAAGATGGTGGAATAGGATTTCCTGACTTTGATACTTATTCTATAATTTAGTTATTAAAACAGTAGCATTATGTTTAAATTCTGATTATTAAAACAATTTGAGAAAAAAAACTGTACATAACTATTTGGTTTAATAAAGAAAAATATCACTATGTAACATATACAAATCTCAAGTAATATTATGAAATGGCTGTTAAAGGAATTTTAAAACACAAATAACCCAATAGATTCTACTTATATAAGCAACATATTAAAACTGTATATATTTTGTATATAAATATACGGAGGTAGTGTTTCACATTATTTCCTATAATATTTACACCAGAATGTATAGACAGTCTGAACATTCAAAAAATGCTAAGCTAAAAAAATCGAGATTTGATCTTTTGGAATGAATTTTAAGAGAGACTAAAGTGCTTAACACATATGATGTAATGAGAAAGTGTGATCTGAATATGGAAAACTAGTTTATACTTCAAATTAAACAAAAATAGTTCTTAATCTCTAAAACTGACTTAATGTCAGATATAATTAAAAATGAATACTCACCCATTCTTCATTTTCTAAACAATGTTGAAACAAAGTGTGAGATGGGGAAATCATGTTCATTCAAAATATACAAAACAATTAAAAACTATAAGTTATATATCAAAGATAGCTATTGATATTATGCTCAGTTTATTGACTCAGCTTTAACTACAATGGATTACAATTATTTTAATAGTCTCAAAAAATACATCATCTTTATTTTTCAAAATGATTCTGCTGGAAATGTATGCATAGATAATTTATCACTCTACAGAAAACTGAAATTATATATAAAAAGGAAGTATTGGTCATTAATGGTATAAATACTTAATCAAAACATATAATGTCACTGCATTGTTTATGATTGCAACAATCTAGAAACTTTTTTGGGAAAAAAAATCAATGTTTCATGCAAACATTATGGTCAATGAACATATATTAACTAAACATTTGGTATTGTTTAATGCTCCAATTTCTAGATGTGTATAGAAGTCTCAGTTCCCATGTCTCTGGAGCTTATTAACAACATCAAGGATAATGATTGCAAAGAATTGGAAAAATGAGGATAGACCTTCAATTACAGAATTTATCAAGGCTGCCACTATGTGTCATAAAGAAAATTCTATTATTAAAATGAAAAAAAATAGCTACATATATAATTACCAGATAAATTTGATCTCATTGCTAGAGAAATATTAACCTTGCTCTGTGATCTGTTTCACAGGAATCATAAAGAAATATAAAACATTTGAGTCTTTCAACCATTAAACCTTATTACTGCCCACCTTTACACTGTACCTGCTTTTTCAAGGAAGGCTAGGCCAGTCCACAGATGAATTTGTGAAAATGCATCTAATTATCCAGTTCCCATTTGAAGGAAGATACTGTATCACACTGCTTGATTTGCATTCTATTCCTGAGGTGGGGGAAGGAATTGTGTAATGAACAGTTTCCACTGTCTTTTTTATTTATTTGCTGATGAAAATCTAGCCCCTGGTCTGGTATTTGCTGGATTATTTGAATTATGGAGAAACAAGAGATCAAAAGAAACAAATTACAGCACCATTGCTGTACTGTCTCCCCTCTCAAAAATACTGGAAAGGTGTATTCACATTCAAATTATGGAATACCTCAACACACAAAATAACTGCTCACTAACACTCAACATAGATTCAGGCCTTACCATAGTACAACCACTGATCTCATGTCATTCACACACATATAGTTAATGAGTACAGAAATTATGGTAAATACATTTTAGCCATCTTCCTAGACCTTTCCATGGCCTTTGATATGGTTAATCATAACAAGCTTATAAAAGCTCTGTCAGAACTAAAGCTTAGCCAATCCACTATTGCATGGTTTCATAGTTACCTAACAGGGAGACAGCAGGCAGTTGAATGGTATTAGGCACTATCTCCACTGCTCCCAGTAACAATAGGTTTCCACGAGGCTCTATTCTTTGATTTCTGTTGTTTACTGTATTCAACAATATCCTCTACACCTCTACTCTTCACTCCTGAGTCATCCAGTACGCTGATGGCTCTACATTAGTGTGCACCTCCTCTTCTCTCCAGGAACTATACCAGAAAACTCAAGCTTCCTTTCTCTCTGTCGAATCTTGGCTTACTGATCATCAGCTAATACTCAACCCAAACAAAACAAAATTTATCATCTTCCAACCTACTCAACACACCAATCCTAACCTCTCATTTAACATCATATCTAATAACAAAACTATCATATCTTCTGTTACCCACACATAGCTTCTTGGGGTTATGATTAACTGTAACACAAAATTTGATATCCATATCTCTCATCATAAAGAAAGTCCATAAAAAACTAGGTACTCTATATAGAAATAAACAGTTCTTACACATCTAGAGCCCCTACTGCATGCACAAGTCTCATCTCTGCACCACTATATGCCTCTCCAGTCCTTACCAGCCTTAGAAAATCTGACTTAACCAAACTAGAAGCCTGCTATAATAAAATTGCCAATTTTGCTACTAACATTTCTTATAGATCACACCACTGTCTAGCTCTCAAACAGATCAATTGGCTTGAACTTCCTCATCTACTTCTATATACCCAACTTATCCTGTCACATAAAATCCTATATCATCCCGACAAAACCCCTTCACAAGACCTGTTAATTCCATACTCCTGTACCAGAAACCTCAGCTCCACTAACAGACTTCTCCTCAAAGTTACTAAAGATAATTATGCTGCTGGTTCATCCCTCTACTCTAAATCAATAGCTAAACAATGGAATAAATTTCCCCCTCTGATCACAGCTATAGCTTCCACACATGAATTTAAACAGCCCTTAAAATCACATTTGTTGAACTCATGGTTCTGCAACTGCAATAGTCCAGGTTAATACTCAGACTCCTCCCTTCTCTCTCACTGTCTCTTTATTTCTGAACTTAATCACACCTTCATCCCACACTTCTTCTCTCCTCACATCTCTTATAATCATAGCTAACCGTACCTCACCCTTGCTGTACTTAATGATGCTGCTATAATGTAACAACTACTTTCTGTTGAAACTACTTTTATTGTTAATAACTATTATATAATTTTTATGTCATATGTTAAATATGCTATTTGTCATTTATGCATTGTACTGTGTGAACTCAAATTGAAGACTATTTTTGTGTAAATGTTATTTGTAGAGCTTTTCTCCATGGACCTCAGCTGAAAAAGGATCCATGTCCAGTTGGACTTTCCCAGACGCCAAATGTAAAATAAATAAATAAATAATAAATCTAGGACTACTTGGTCCCCAGTAGGTTCCTAATATCTTGGAAAGCAAGGCACACATTTCCCTTCAGTGGTCTATAAAATACTGAATAAAGAAACAATGCTTCTACTCTTTTCTGGTAGCTTAGGGTTTTTAAGCCAGTCATCTTCTTAGGAACATTTGGGGGTCTTTCTAGCAATTCTGTATGTCTAGTAAAGTACATTATAGTACGGACTGATGTAGATGCTAAGTTAATTGGTTTATGTTATACCCCAGGGATTACCTCAGTGTCACTGCTCGACAGAGGCACAGCAAAATAATGGGTATAGTTCCCCATACTAAAGGGGTGGCGTAAGCCACAAAACTATGGGCTAGGCTTGTAAATGCCCTCGGGCAGATAGCCTAGTATGAACCTATGAACCTATGTTTGTTCCTGTATATAACATTTCAATAAAGCTATTAAAAAGATTTTGTATACAGTATTTACTATTAATAAAGTATAAACAAAATTCTTGAGACAAAATTATTGGATTAGGATGCTTTCTGAACATAAAACATTTCTTGGACTTGCTGTACATTTTGTGAACATTAATCAGCAAAATACCTCTGCAGGTACCCAAAAACAAAGCTTCCATTTGTACATCCATGTATTATTGTGCAGAAACAGACTATACAACTACTTCCTTAACCAGAACTCATATATCACATTGTGTGGCTGTCTAGTAATGAAGCAATAATCATTTGCACATTATACTTCTTACGTATATTTTTTAAATAATACCTATTGTAATGATCAAACCTCTCTGAAGTAGATTGACGTCTTAGAATAATTTGTTTTGCAAACAAAGTAGTTCAGCAATTTAAAATAGGTATTGAATGAACTATCTGGAATGAAAATCTTTTTTGGTTAATGACTGCTGTGATTTACTGCATGACACTTTCATTAATGTACAAAAAATGAGTTTTATTTGCAATAAATATCCTTTTTTGAAGATGCAACAGACTCACACACAATAAACTCACAGACAACCTTAGTTAGTTGCATCTTTTAGTGTGAGCTTGTGGCACCATTTTCAAGTGAGTGTTGCTCATAATTACCAATGGACTGTTGTTTATGTTTATGTCTGGTTCAATGATGTTGCAGTCCCCTGTTCTAGATGGTTGCCTAATGAGTTTTGATTGGAGCAGTTGAATCCCTTCCTCAAGCTCAGATAATGCAGTTACAGCAAGTATAAATCAGCCTATTTGCATGCAGCAACATAATCTGATCCAGGTTATGTTACTAGCCCATTCTGAAACTAGAAGAAAAGGGGACCAATGAGCATGCAATAAACTGTAGCAGCCGAATCCATCCAGGGTTCTGTCTCCTCCATTAGCTGCTAATTAAGAAAAAACTTACAAGTTAAAAAAAGACACTTTTTTATAAAATTAGTAACTGATATCATCAGGAAAAGTGTGTTTAACGCATAATTCAAAACAAGGAGCTAGAAACTAATCAGACCAAATGCAAATCTCTCCTCAGTCAACATCAATCAAATAGCCAATGACCAATTAGCTAATCAGCATGCAAGAACCAACTGCATCAGCACTGAGAAGGTCCCATTAGGGGATCTTCTGGAGAAACTGAAAGCTTTAAAGGTACAACTAAGTTTTAACAATGAAATAAGAACGTAAAAAATCAGCTGCTCTCTAAATGTAAACGAACTGGTAAGTGCTGTCAAAAACATTCATGAAACACTTAATAACTTTCAGAAGAAATATGCAGTACCAGGAAACTAAGTCAACATTATTAGAAATTGTTACTGAAGTCAACAGTCATGGCTAGCCTTATGCATAGGTGAACTCGGCAGCTGCATAGGGCACTGTTCTAGGTGCACCGTTCTGATATTTATTGACTTTTTACATGGACCTTCTTTACTTTAAATAAATAAATAACCCTGTTCAAAGAAAAAATGCTGTAGCACATGGGGTGGGGGCTGGAGGGAAGAAGTGCTATGCATCTAAGTGTTTTGATCAAGGCTGGGACAGAACAAAAGCCTGCAAATCTTACACTGTAAAATGGGAGCAAGGTCATGGTAGGAAGAGAAGTAGCTCATCTCTCTTCAATGTAGACGGCAATAGTTTTAATGAGAAAACTGAAACACAGTACCTTTGTACATATTAAATAGATTAGTCACATGCATTTTTGGTATAATATGCATTTATTTTTTTGCAGATTGCTTAAGATACAGCAGTTTCCAGGTATACAGAGTTTTATAGGTACTTATGGAGCACTTAGTACAGAGCTAATAAAATTTTCTGTGCTGTTACTTTGAATGTAAAAATTAATGTTACTTGGCTACTGAGGCTACTGGGAAACCAGGGCCTAAGGCAAATAAACAGTAACAGCTATTTGACATGTAGCTTGAAAGTATGAGGCTTGAGATATATATATATATATATATATATATATATATATATATATATATATATATATATATATTTTGTAATTCCCCAATCGCAAATGCATTCCTGTGAAGTATAGTCAATGAAGCTAATTCAGCAAAGCCAGTTTCATGTTATATAGGTGGTGTCCATTTTCAACAAAGCTGATATATCAATAATACAGAATATACTGTTTTAGTCACTGTATTTCTGCTTGTTTTTGTACTATAAATGTGCAATGTGTGACTGCTATATAAGAATGTTTAACATATTAATACTTCACTGTCTAGTAGTTGACTTGTATTCATCTCATGTGTAACTAGTCAATTCCTTATACAGTCAAATGCTGAGCTATATGAACATTCATATACGTATCAGTTGTAGGACTTTTGAGAAGTCTATCTGAATACACTCAGAATGTGAATTTATTATTACATGCACATACTCATACTGTCTTTTTTCACAGAAGGGTTCCTTGCACTGAGATGAATTTTCCATCATTACATTATGTTGAAAGAAGTTGTGAAATGTTATCTACTCATTTTCTTGTCATGGTCTTTTATGCACTAGGCTTCTTATCACAATACTTTTTCCAGAGATACAGTGCATTCCATTATTTATTGATTATGTTTCTACTGGTGGTTATGTGAGGTAAGTTTATTTTTTGTTTGTTTTTAGATACGACTAGGGGACAGCTTTGAAGGACTGGACTAACAAATGTATGTCTGTGCATTATGGAAAAGGAGTCCAACTGTGTTACTGTGGCACATATTTTATTTATTTATTTGTACACTCATTTTTAATTTTCTTAAAGTCAGACATTTGAGATGTACACAGATAAAGTAGCCTTAACAATTTCTGGGTACTGGATCTGTCTGTAGATAACCGACCCTGCTGCCACTTGGTCATTATTCCAGCTTTACAGGACTATCACAATTTGTGTGAATCAAGCAGGAAAACATTTGCTACTCTTTGTATAAAACAATGTCAGAATGCCTTACTGTGACTGTTATTTTATGGTATTGGATTTGGTAGGACTATTGTGTGTTTGCATGCAGCATAACCAAAATACATTAACATTCCCATTCATTTTCACAACTAGATCTCTGAGTTACACACGGTCAACAGACTATCTATAACTGCTAGCTGGAGGGGGGCTGCCTGTTACTGAAAATAACTGAACCTTTAATTGTCTGTTCAGTTTAACAGTCATTTATCTGGCTTCTTGGAGCTGCTGTAAATTTTTGTGAAATAAGATGAAAAACTTTATCACACCTACTTTTTCTCTGTATGAACAAATATGAAATAACAATACTGTGGCCATTATTATTATATATTTTTAACAATAACTAGCCATCTGAAATGTACGCAGTCAATAATATGCCTGCAATTTCTAGGGTTGGGGCTCGGTATGGATGAAAGCAGCCACCAATGTCGTCATGATCAAGTTAAACAATCATCAAAATGGCTTTACAGGACAAATGTGCATGTGTAGAAAGTAAGCTGGAATATATTACTAGAGCATGTTTTCACTAGGATCACTCATATTTTTGGGTTAAATAATCACTAATCTGGCTTTACAATACTAACACACATTTGTGGAAGGTAGGGTGGAAAACATTACTCTGGTATTTTTTTTATCAGCATTAGACATTTGAGGAATGCAAAGTCAATAAAATGCCTGTGGAGAAATTGGCTTATACCTGCTGTTGTTTGATTACTGTTACACAGTAAATGATCTGGCATGGCAGGGGCAATGTGTGTGTGTGTGTGTGTGTGTGTGTGTGTGTGTGTGTGTGTGTGTGTGTGTGTGTGTGTGTGTGTGTGTGTGTGTGTGTATGTATGTGTGTGGTAGGGACTGTTGCATGTACATAAGAGTAACATGTTGGCCATTCTTTCATTAATTTTTCATTACTGTCAGGCATCAGCATTGTACACAATAAGTGGCTGTCTTTGCTGGTCTGAGAAGAATGTGTGTGAAAGCATCTAATCATTGCATAGAGGTGCAGTGAGTGACATGGTCATCTCATAATAATTGACTCTCTGGCTGAATTCTTAGACGTGGCTCATTCTTGTGGAGTCGACATGTCCTCCTGCACTAGGTGGTTTTTATCCATGTACTCTGGTTTCGTCCATCTCAAACACGTGTCTGTAGGTAAGCATACAGAATGGGTGTGTATATGTATGTGTGTGTGTGTGTGTGTGTGTGTGTGTGTGTGTGTGTGTGTGTGTGTGTGTGTGTGTGTGTGTGTGTGCATGTCACTCGTGTATGTGTGCTTTTGTGTTTATCATGTGATAAACACGTCTTGTTCAGGGCAGTATCAGAGTGTGTGTGTGCGTGTGTGTGTGAGTGTGTGTGTGTGTGTGTGTGTGTATGTGTGTGTGTGTGTGTGTGTGTGTGTGTGTGTGCATGTCACTCGTGTATGTGTGCTTTTGTGTTTATCATGTGATAAACACGTCTTGTTCAGGGCAGTATCAGAGTGTGTGTGTGCGTGTGTGTGTGCGTGTGTGTGTGTGTGTGTGTGTGTATGTGTGTGTGTGTGTGTGTGTGTGTGTGTGTGTGTGTGTGTGTGTGTGTGTGTGTGTGTGTGTGTAAATAATATCATCATTTTTTATCTATGGACACTCATACAGTATTGGTGACCATATACTTAACTTTTGTAGGGAGCAGAAAAAAAGGTTAACAAATCATTATATTTCATACGTATCATAGAGTATCTAGACCCTTAGAGTCTGTGGGGGTCCCAAACCTCAGGCTGTATAAGTGGATTTTGACACAGTTTTAGTAGGGACCTTTGCCCTTGGCCATACCCAGTCTAAAATTGGCACACCTCAAAGCAGTGCCTAACAGGTCACTATAGCTTATGAGAGGAGGGCTAGGGACAGTACAGTTATATTTTTTAATTGTCCTTATAATCAAGCCTTATTATATCTTTAACTTTTTTCACAGTCAGATCTCAGAGTTGTGTACAAAAGGTCACTGTAGCTTATCTAGGACCATTTTCTATTTATACAAACAAATATGAAATAACATTACTTGCAATCAAACATTAGATGTACATACAGGTGGCCATCTTTTGAGGACAAAGGTAATGAAACAAACCTTGTATTTAAACTGACAGCAACAGGTTGAAATATGTTATTGCATGTTCATTTTCTTTGTTCCACTAACATTAGAGCAGTACACATTATTAAGTGTTTTGGGGTAAGGGTAAGGAGTCATGCTGTGTGTGTGTGTGTGTGTGTGTGTGTATATATATATATATGACATTGACTGTGGTCATTAGTTCTTTCACTGTCTTCCCAATCTAACATGAGAGAAGAACATAGGCAGTGACTAACTTTTTTTCATTTTGTGAGGCAGGAAGGCAAGCAATATTCCTGGATATGATTTTTGTGCACACACAAGCATTTGTCTTCTCATTTCATTGGTAACTGCTATGCTGTCAGCTTTGAACATTGAGCAATGGACACGACTTATTTCATCTTTGAATGAAAAATAAAAATATGACTGAATCATTGGATCAAAAGGTTATAAAAAAACTTAAAATGTTCTTTAAAGTATATAGAACTTTAGCAGGCCCCACAGACCCAACTGAATTCAGTTCTTTCCTCCAGTCTCCACAGTGCAGTCTTTGCCTCTTATCATCTGTTAAAATGATGCAGGAAAATGGTACTAGAACAATATTAAGGGCAAGACAGAGGTAGAGAAATAATAATAGTAATAATGATAATAATAATAAATAATCCAGGTGATGAGGGAGAGGCAAGCATAAAGAAATAAAGGGAGGAGCTGAGGGTGCCAGGGCAGTGGTGAACAGTGCACAGGGTAGCAGGGGGTTCCATGGAGTCCTTTGCTTTAGACTCAGGTTTACCTAAGATTGGCCCTTCAAACAGTTTTAAGGAGAATGTTGTAGTTTTAAGCAAATGACTATCTGGTCTTCAGGAAAAGTTAATTCATGTTGGGAATAAAATAAAAAGGATTACTTTGAAAATAGAAGCATAAGTACATCATATTTTTGGTATACCCAAAAAAGAAGAAAAAGGAAATGTGGCTGTTGTTTTAAGAGAATTATTTAAAATATCTTTGGTAATGACTATAAAGTAGTTGGCAAGATGGAAAAAGCTTACAGGTTTCTAATACAAAACAGTACAACCAATTGCCAGACCAACAGCCTTTATCTTACAGTTTAACTCCTTGAATAAACATGACATTATAAAAATAAAATAAAAGTAGAATAACTTAAAATTTAGCTCATTAAGATTTGATCAGGGCCATTCTTTTTGTCATACAGGAAATAAAATAATTCTCCTCACTGGTAAAATAGTTAAAAATGAAAATGTTAATTTTTCATTCAGGTATCCTAGAAACCTAAGACTGTTTTTAAATGCAAAAAAAGCTGTGGTATTAACACTATCATCATTGTCTGAAAAAAGATCTTGTGAAAGACTCCCTGAAGCAAATATTTACCCAGATAAGTTCAAAAATTACTTATGAAGGTATTCCGCCTGTTACTAACTAGAAATATTTTTACTTTTCCACCTTCTCTGAGGGAAACATTAATACTCATATTGTCCATCCCAAATAAACATATACATTACCCTTGCAAACCACCACCCAGTTTCATTATTAAACACTGAATGCAAATTATATATGCCATTAAAATCTAATGGCTTGCAGAAAATCTTTAACATTCTGCTCAAAAAACAAAACAAACAAAAAAAAAACCACAAAAAAAAAAACAACAAAAAACAAGCAAAGTATTGTATAAGAAAATTCACAATATTACAAGTATCACAAATATTTCTAAGCCTTCTTCAATTATTCTTTAACTTGATGTTGGGGAAATATTTAATGCACTACCATGGCATTATTTATTCAAATTACTAAAAATAATACATTTTCCAGTCTCCTTCATAAACTTTTTAAAAAAAATTTGAAGATATTGATAGAATTATAAAAATCGTTTCATTTGCATCATAAAAAGGTTGAACTTAAATGTGGCATAGGTAAGGGATTATGCTTATCACCATTCCTATTTATTATATTTATGCAGTCAATGGTACTTTTAATCTTCTCACTACATTATATGTTGTAAACATATCAAAATATATACCTGTTTTATTCTCTGCAGACAATGTACATATTCCATTAACTTGTTTATTCCATGAGGCCTAATCAAAAGTCAGCATCAGTGGTGCAACAAGTACCACACTGATCTTTGGTGCAGAATGTTGTGAGTTCTAGTCCCACATAGGGTAGATTGATTACTGACACTGCAATGCATGTAAGGGAGGTGCTGCACTCCTGAGTATATTGTCCTTCAGAGAAGTTGTTAAACTGATGTGTCCTTGAGTTGGTGGTAGCTGAGGCTGATGTGAAAGATCCCTCAGCACCCATCTGAAACAGTAGGTGTCCTTAATTAAACACAACATTTACAAAATATGTACAATCTTCTTCACATATTATTCCATCTCCTTTACAACTTCATATCTGTACATTTCTTTTCTTATACATACATCTTATGACCCCCACCCTTTTTCCCACAGCCAAAATCTTATTTCTTTCAATATTTCTGCCAACGCCCATTTTTCATTGAATGTTATTTCATTCAGTCTTTCATTCCATATAGTCCATATTATATAAAATATCTTTTTACCCATTTTTTATAAATTCCTTATTCTTATTTTTATAATAACTATATTCAAACATATCCATATGTTCTATATTTTAATTCCTTCCAAGTAATTATCTTGACATAACCTTTCCATAATTCTTTTACCCTTATACATGTTATAAATACATGTACTGTTGTTTCAATTTCATCACAATAAATACATATTCTTTCACATTTTCTTTGTAGGGCATATTTACCATCACTGGTAGTGTTCTTATAGACAGTCTCCATAAAAAATCTCTTCATTCCACATATTTTTGCACCATTGCATCCTCACTTTTATTGCTGTTATTTTTGACTCCCAGTTCTTTGCCACAGATAAACACAATAGTATTTCCCATTCTATTTGAGTACCATATTTTCTTTTTTTCTCTATATTGTTTTTGCTTATTTTCCATAATGTTATTTTCAATTGACATTCTTTTATTTTCCCGTTTACATCTTCTTTTCCTCTTTTTAATTTGTTCATCATGCACCATATATTTTTATAATTTTCTTTCATTACTACACTTATTAACAGTCAATCTAATCTAATATCTTTTTAAACATATCCTCTCTTCCTTTCTCTGTAACATATGCATACATTGTTGTAATTATATAAACTTGTTCTTTCCACTCACTTCTACTGTAGTTATTCTGCCCATTATAACCAGTCTATAATCTAAGATTTTTACTGGTAGTTTGCAAAGTATTCCTGTAACTGATAAAGTTTCTTTTCCTATATTCCAAATAATCTTATTCTCCCCATAACCTGTCTATTTGTAGTCTTTCTTCTTCTGTTAATATTATGTCCCCCAAAATGATCATATCCATGCCCATTGTTCCACTCCATTCTAATACTCCTATTCTTTGTTTTATGTTTTTAATACTATTGACATTAATTGCTAAAATCCTCAACTTTCTCTCTATTTTATTTTTCCTATATCATTGCCTCTAATGCTTTTTTTTATTTAACATTTTCCTTTCTTGTTCTCTTTAAGTTCTAAGTCTATAAATTTTCTTTTTCTGTCCTTCACCCCTTTCCAATGAGATTTTTCTTCCCTTCACTGCTGTCTGATTCATCTGTTCTTATTCACTAATTTCTGATATTCCTTCATACCTTATTTCTTTTTTTTATTTCAGCAACTGTATTTTCCTTTTTTCTCTCAATTTTTGTTGTTTGCTTATTTTGCTCTTTTTCTTGTTGCTGAACTGTATTTTCCTCTTGTTCTATTTTTTGCTGAATATCTTGTTCTGTTATTTCTTTATAATCAGTCCATAACTGCCTTGTCTTCTCACATTTAGAACATTTTGATTCACATTTTTTGCCATGACCCACTTTACCACAGATATAATATTTTCTTTTATCATAGTTATTAATTAAATGATCACATTTTCTGCAAAAAAACAAAAAAAGAAAATTTTTTACTGTACCCCTTTCACCATCCACACTTACCATACTTGGAATGTGCACAATTGTTTCATTTTCCATTTTTAATATGATATTACATTCCCATCTCCAGTCCATGAACCTCTTTTAATATAAATGTTAATAATGTTCATCACATCTTGAGTGTTGGATAGAGTGATGTTTATGAAGCTGGAAATTGATGGTGTAATGATGAATGTTGTTAGTGCATATGCTCCACAAGTTAAGTGTGCGATGGATGATAAAGAAACATTTTGGAGTGAGTTGGATGAAGAGGTGATGACTGTACCCAAGGGTGAGAGAGTGGTGACTGGAGCAGATTTCAATGGGCATGTTGGTGAAGGGAACAGAGGGGATGAGGAAGTGATGGGTAGGTATGGTGTTAAGCAAAGGAATGCAGAAGGTCAGATGGTAGTGGATTTTGCGAAAAGGATGGACATGGCTGTGGTGAATACGTACTTTAACAAGAGGGAGGAGCATAGGTTGACATACAAGAGTGGAGGAAGGTGCACACAGGTGGATTATATCTTATGTAGGAGGGCCAGTTTGAAGGAGATTGGAGACTGTAAAGTGGTGACCGGGGAAAGTGTAGTTAGGCAGCATAGGATGGTGGTTTGTAGGATGACGTTGGTGATCAAGAAGAGGAGGAGGTGTGTAAGGGCAGCACCAAGGATCAAATGGTAGAAATTGAAAAGGGTAATTGTGAGGTGGAGTTCAGGGAAAAGTTAAGACAGGCAATGGGTGGCAGTGAAGAGTTACAAAATGGCTGGGTAACTACAGCAGAGCTAGTAAGGGAGACAGCTAGAAAGGTGCTTGGTGTGACATCTGGACAGAGGAAGGACGACAAGGAGACATTGTGGTGGAATGAGGAAGTACAGGAGAGTATACAGAGAAAGAGGTTGGCAAAGAAGAAGTGGGATTGTTAGAGAGATGAAGAAAGTAGAAAGTAGTATGAGGTGCATGGCAAAGAGAGAGGTGGCGAAGGCTAAGGATAAGGCATATGAAGAGTTGTATGAAAGGTTGGACACTAAGGAGGGAGAAAAGGACCTATACCGATTGGCTAGACAGAGGGACCGAGCTAGGAAAGATGTGCAGCAGGTAAAGGTGATAAAGGATAATGAGGGAAACATACTCACAAGCGAGGAGAGTGTGTTGAGGAGATGGAAAGAGTACTTTGAGGGGTTGATGACTGAAGAGAATGAGAGGGAGAGAAGGTTGCATGATGTGGCGATAGTAAATCATGAAGTACAATGGATTAGCAAGGAGGAAGTAAGGATAGCTATGAAGAGGATGAAGAATGGAAAGGCTGTTGGCCCAGATGACATACCTGTGGAAGCATGGAGGTGTTTAGGTGAAATGGCAGTGGAGTTTCTAACCAGATTATTTAATGAAATTTTGGAAAGTGAGAGGATGCCTGAGGAATGGAGAAAAAGTGTTTTGGTACCAATTTTTAAGAATAAGGGTGATGTGCAGAGCTGTAGTAACTACAGAGGGATTAAATAGATCAGTCACAACATGAAGTTATGGGAAAGAGTAGTGGAAGCTAGGTTAAGAAGGGATGTGATGATTAGTGATCAGCAGTATGGTTTCATGCCGGGAAAGAGCACTACAGATGCGATGTTTGCTCTGAGAGTGTTGATGGAGAAGTACAGAGAAGGTCAGAAGGAGTTGCATTGTGTTTTTGTAGACTTAGAGAAAGCATATGACAGGGTGCCTAGAGAGGAGTTGTGGTATTGTATGAGGAAGTCGGGAGTGTCAGAGAAGTATGTAAGACTGGTACAGGATATGTACGAGGGTAGTGTGACAGTGGTGAGGTCTGCGGTGGGAGTGACGGATGCATTTAAGGTGGAGGTGGGATTACATCAAGGATCAGTTCTCAGCCCTTTCTTATTTGCAATGGTGATGGACAGGTTGACAGACGAGATCAGACAGGAGTCCCCGTGGACTATGATGTTTGCAGATGACATTGTGATCTGTAGTGAATGTAGGGAACAGGTGGAGGAGACCCTGGAGAGGAGGAGATATGCTCTAGAGAGAAGAGGAATGAAGGTCAGTAGGACTTAGACAGAATATATGTGTGTGAATGAGAGGGAGGATAGAGGAATGGTGAGAATACAAGGAGTAGAGGTGGCGAAGGTGGATGAGTTTAAATACTTGGGGACAATAGTTCAGAGTAATGGTGTGTGTGGAAGAGAGGTGAAGAAGAGAGTACAGGCAGGCTGGAGTGGGTGGAGAAGAGTGTCAGGAGTGATTTGTGACAGACGAGTACCAGTAAAAGTGAAAGGGAAGGTCTACAAGAGGGTAGTGAGACCAGCTATGTTATATGGGTTGGAGACAGTGGCATTGACAAAAAGGCAGGAGTTAGAGCTGGATGTGGCAGAGTTAAAGATGTTAAGATCTGCACTGGGTGTGACGAGGGTGGACAGGATTAGGAATAAGTATATTAGAGGGTCAGCCCAGGTTGGAAGGTTTGGAGACAAAGCCAGAGAGGCAAGATTACATTGGTTTGGACATGTGCTGAGGAGGGATGCTGAGTATATTGGGAAAAATATGCTAAGGATGAAGCTACCAGGTAACAGGAAAAGAGGAAGGCTTAAGATAAGGTTTATGAATTTGGTGAGAGAGGACATGCAGGTGGTTGGTGTGACAGAGCAAGATGCAGAGGACAGGAAGAAATGGAAACAGATCATCCGCTGTGGCGATCCCTAATGGGAACAGCCAAAAGAAGATAATGACATCTTTGCACAGTCTTTAAATATTATTTTATTATCTCTTTCTCCACTTCAGTTCTAAATTGAATGAATATTTTTTTCACTTCTCTACTGAATACTTGAAAAAACATCTGAATTTTAAAGATTGCTGTTTTTGTCTACTTCATATCCTAAAAACTTTCCCACGAACTGTCCTGATTCAAATATGATGTCACAAAAATACTCTTTTTTTAATATGTATAAAAGCTCTTACCTCTTGTGGAGAAGTACTCAATGGTGTTATTACATTGTCCCTGATATTATACCTTTCTAGTTCTTTCTCTCCTTTGTTGCTTATCCTGACTAGATATTTTTTGTTTCTTGTTTACATTTTCTTTACTTCATTCTTCTATCCTTCCTTCACTTTATCTGCATATGACTTCTTTTCCTGTACTATTTCTTCTGCTCGTTCTTCCTGTAGTCTGTCCATGAAGTCTCCCCATGATGTTGCTTTCTCATTTTCTGGTTTACTCTGCAACAATAAATCTTGCAATAAAACATCCTGCAACCCTCCTGACTAGATGGTTGTTATAATACATCCAGCCTGACTCTCAGTTCCACTTTCAAATAACTTTTGCTGAAACAGCACTTCTGTGTCTTATGAACGTTTGACCACATTCATTCCTCTACTCTCAGTGCCTGAAGATTTGCTCACCTTCATGCACACCTCCTTGGCTCCTAAATTATTTTGTGAAGGCTCCACTGCCTTTGCACCACATGCAATATTTTCATTCGTATTTTCACACTTATTGACCACTGTATCATAATTCTTTTGCAGAAAAAGAAACAACTTTGCCAAATTATCAAACAAAAAAGGCAAACCAAGGCAGGCAGATGAACACTGGCTAAACACAAGCCAAACAATCCCAATAGAAGAATAACCAGTCAACATGGCTGAATCCAATAAAGTTGTAGTTCCAAAGTTTAATAAAACAGCATAACAAATGTTAAAACAGCAGAAAAATTCTAAAAACATCCAAAAGAAAGACAAGCGCTTTCGCACCAATCCTGGTGCTTTTTCAAATCCAATAAAACAGGTATAAAATGCTACTTAAATACACACAGTTTCAGGTCTACCTCTTAAGGCCATGTGACCTGAGCAGTGGTCTTAAAGGAATATAGTCATTTAGACCCATCCCGCTGTCACTTTGTAATTCTAAAATCCATTTAGTTTCAATACATTCTGTTTTAGTGCTGACATCACCACCACTAAAGCTAACATTAAAAAGTTGTAGCACAATAAACTTAAACTTATGGGTACTTCCAGCAACTAAAATATATTTTGACAATACATTTGTTTTATCTTTTCTAGAGACATCATAGATACGTTCACGCACATGGTCTTTCAAAGCTCTGTTAGTTTTGCCAACATAAAAATTTTTCCAAACAGTGCAGCTAGCTAAATAAACAAGATTGTAGCTCCTACAATTTGTAAAGAAATTGAATTTATAAACCTGCTTAGTCTCAAGATGCTCAAACCTATCAGTAGTTTCAGTAAACTGACTTTCTAAAGAAACCAAGGATTACTGATATGAACTCACCCTTGTAGAGACTGTAATATGTGTCAGTTTATAGAAACTACTGATAGATTTGAGCATCCTGAGACTAAGCAGGTTTATAAAGTCAATTTCTTTGCAAACTGTAAGAGCTGCAATCTTGTTTATTCAATTAGGTATCTACCTACATATTAACACATATTTCAAACAAGAATGAGCTTTCATTTTTGAATGTAAAGTGCTTCAACAAATTCATCAATCATCTGGATGTAAGAATCAACTCAAATACATCCTTAACAAAGAAACATCGTAATATAACTACAGATTTTAGGATAAATAATACCCAGTTGTCACTGTTAAGGTGACACCCTGACCCCATGTGCAAAAATGGGAAAAAGGGACTGTGGATGGATAAATGGATGGATGGAAGGATGGATGGATGGATGACTACTCAGTTAAGGATCATCAAAACTTAACTAAACACTCAAAGGGCCTTTAATGTTATTATCAGTTATTAACCAGTAATAACATTGTTTCATTTGATGATGCAAAATCATAAGTATATCTTAAACAAAACATTTATTAATCTTTCACTAAATATGCAATGAAAATAAAGGAGAATTTTTTTTAGAATCAAAACCAAATATGCCATTATAAGTATGCTATCAACAGACAAATTAGAAGCAATGAATACAGATGAAAATGAACACATCAGCATAATCTCACAGTTAGTACTGAAGATTAAGGTTATGAGTTTTAAACAAACTTCTTCCTGTAGTTCTGGGTTTCACTCCCTCAGCATACATTCTTAAGAGTTACAGTTGACTCTTAATGCAATCCCATGAACTGCTTCCTTGATCTATGGAGTTTACTAAATTAGATTGCCTGGCTTTTCTTCCATATTACACACACATGCATACATACACACCTACAGATAATTTAGAAGTTACTAATCTGCACACTGCATGCCTTTGGACTATGGACAGAAGCTGGAGTACCTGGAAAAACCCATATGAAGACATGCAGACTCCACACAGAAGGCACCCCAGCCAAGAATTGAACCAGGGAACCTCTTGCTGTAAGGTGTCAGTGCTACTGGCTGCACCATTGTGCTACCCTAAAAGGGTTACCCTAAACTGCATTAATGCTAGCCTCCAAACAGGATTTAAACCTCACAAATGGAGAACAGCAACAGTCACCCCTCTGCACAAAGGCAGATCATCTACAGATGTTGGAAATTACAGAGCCGTAAGTCTCACTAATCTCATATGCAAAGCTATGGAAAGAATTATCATGGAAATTACCAGTAATGACATAGGAAACCAGCCTACTATGACCTACACCAGAGATCCACACTAATGATGGGAGGGGTGCCTCTACTAGGCAGTGTGTGCCAACCATAAAGCCCAGCAGCTCTGGGTTAATAAGCTACTTGCTTGGCCAGTGTCCAGTTGCCAAGCCTGGATTTCCTGGGCTAGATCTGTTAGGCAAAAGCTGGATGTAAAATCAATCAACCTGCAAAACATGTACCAAGGATTGTTACACTCAATACAGGTTCACTGACAGGTCACAGCTTGGAAGTGGATAATATGATGGTAAGGAGGAGGCTGGATGCCCTCTGTATCCAGGAGACAAAATGAAAGGGCAGTGCAGTAAAGCCACTTGGCTTGGGATACAGAGTTTGCTACTCAGGAGGAAGGAGAAACTAGAAATGCTGAAGGAATTGTGCTGAGAGAGAGGCTTCAGAAGACAGTGAGGATGCCATTGCCATCAGAGTTAGTGACAGACCCATGGCAATTACACTCCGGTGTAAGGATAGGGAACTATTCATAATCTCAGCCTGTGTCTAACAGCAGGGTTGTGATAGCAAGGAAAACAGTACATTCAGGCAGCAGTTCCAGGACCTTCAAGATAAAGCAGAACAACATGTTTTGGTGTTGATATTGGGGGACCTGAATACACATATCGGTTTAGATAGAACAGTATACGAGGGCTGCCTAAGTCAACATGGATGGGGTAACAGGAATAAAGAAACAGAGGCCATTCTAGACTTCTGTCTGGCAAATGGCTTGATGTAGCCAACACATTGTTTAACAAGAGAGATAGCTATAACATCACATACAAGAGTGACCAGCATGCATCACAGTTAGACTTCCTCCTAGTAAGGAAAGGGCACTGGGATAGAATCAATGATTGCAAAGTCACAACAGTTGATCCACAGAATAAACCAGTGGTTACCACAATCAGTGAAAAGGCAATAAGGTCAACAGAGACTAGACTGAAGACCTGGAAGCTGAATGGAGAGAAAGCACAAGAGTTCAAAGAAATACTCACATCTTTAGCACATTAGGAAGAAGAGGAAATGGACGGTGTTGATGAGTACTATTTTCTGCGATGGCCATTTACTAAACATAACAATAGAGTCTCAGTTTGAAAACAGACTTAGCATGAGACACAGTAAAGGTCTCTTCCCTTGAAACTCACATTCATTGAAAATGCATCTGGCAAATGGTGGATTAAGTGTACCCTGGGCTATTTTCAAATCATAGACCCCACACCTATATATTTAGGACCATGTATAAATGCATATGTTCTTTGATTCACCTTCATGATTGTTTTAAATTATATTTCTTGTTAATACAGCAAAATTGTTTGTTGTTGACGTTTTTTAAATTTGTAGTTTTAAACATATTTTCCAGTAAAAAGTGAAACAAAATATTCAAACCACTAATGACAAATATACTATTTCCAAACATTTCAACCATAAAAGACCAATAAAACAGCTGTCATTATAATCCAATATCAGTATTTAACAATTATGGCCACTTTATCAACTATGTAGACATCACAATATTCTAATTTATTTACACAAATGCAAACTAGCCCTGCATCAACAGAATTCCTATTTTTTAGCTTTGCCAGCTCAGCATAGTCAGCCATTTTTAACTACAGACATCAGTCAAATCCAATAATTATAAGTACATTGTTGGTGTCCTTTTCAGATGTCTGTGTAAAAAAATAAAATAAAATAAAATAGGATAAAATAATGGCAATAATAATGATCAAAGTCACATATTTCAAATTTGTTTCACACAAATGCTCTGTAGCCAAAGTACTTTAACTTAAGAGAGACTAACACAGTTAACAACAACAAGAAAGATAAAAGATAAGACAGGATAATTCACACACACACACACACACACACACACACACACACACACACACACACACACACACACACACACATGCATGCTAGTCCTACAAAGCCAGATTAAAGACTGCTTAAAAACGACCAGATGATAAGAGGATAAGGTACTTTCATCCTCAGAGAACCCACCCCCATCTGTAGTTAAAGCCACTTTGTTGACTGTGTACACCCCTTATTATTATAAAAAATAAATCACATGTACTTTATTGGCAGCTTTGGATGAAACACATAAACTTATATAAAGATCACTAGCATCACATCATAAGATCCAGCCCTGTATAACACAGTTTAAACAGAACAGCATTCATGAGTGTATAAGAAGTATTAACCACTCGATAACATGTGCTAAGTCAATATCTGTAATTTCTGCAGAAATAAAAGTTATCTGAATAATTCCACATTAAAGAGAACTATTACTAATGCAGATGTTGCTGCTGGAAAACAACTTTGCATTTTATTGCTTCTTCTACAAATGTGGTGCCTGCTGCCCTTGAAGAATAAATTGCCTATGTTTCATTAAAATGGTGTGCTGGTGATATTGCTATAACATTTCTGAACTAGATCAGCTACACAATAGGGAATCACTGGCAAACAACAATAAGTTCATAGTTACTAGGCATGCAGTCCTGGAGACCATTAAGGAGCTTAAATCCCAATTGCTCCAAAGCACTGTCTTGGTAAGTGACTTGCTTGATGTAATACAGTAGGTAAATGAAGGTGGAAAGATTCAAACCCTGTACTCTTGCCACAACAATCAGCTTATTAACAAGTTGGAGCTTTAGTCATCTGAGCTAACTGCCAGAGTAACATTTTTAACTAAATGCAGAAATCCTTTACAATCCAATCTTTATACAGAAGGCTATCACAGAAATATGCAACAATTACTACATAGTGGATGATGAAGATCAGATGGTTCTGATCATCACTCCAAATAACAGAGACTATATGACTTGAAAAATGTCAAGCCCTTTGCAGCTGCGTGAGGTTGTAAAGAAGGCACTGCACAAATGTATTACTAAAATGCAATACATTTAGACTATTAAAATGCAAAATGTTTAAGTTATATTATACCATCCAGGCCTAGTAATGGATGTATTCATTCTTTAGTGTAATTTTGTTTGTGTCTTTCGGCTTTTCCCAGTTAGGGGTCACCACAGTGGAACTCCAGTCCGCTAATGATTGGTAGTGGATTTTTATGTACCGGGTTACCAGCCCTGACGCACAACCTTCAACGAAGGCACACCCCATTCACGTATGCCTCCACACAGAAGATGCTCTAGGTGAGAATCGAACGGGACAACGTCTTGCTATGAGGCGACAATGCTACTGCAGCACCACCACCGCAGTAGTAATGAGTAAGGCAAAACAATTGAAGACAATATAAATACTGCATCAGCTTTTGATCAACAACCCACAAGTTATACACAAATCAGAAATATTACTGCATGCAATTTGCTGTTTATTTGATGATGGGGTGTGCTTACATGCTTGCAGGACACCAACAGCTCATTTTAACCTCCCTGTATCTTCTTTATCATCAAGAATAGCTATTCCCTCTGATATTACTCAATGCAGCTTTGGCCCACTTGAATGGTTAACAATGCTGTATTAATGCCACATACACCTCCAGAGTCTACAGACCCAGATTGTGGACAAATGGGGCCCTATACAGGGTAATGAATCAGGCCCCTGCAAGCCATACTGTTTTATATTGCCTAAGTTATTCACAGCTAAATAATAAACACACTAGCAGCATTCAACAGAACAAGGAAACCAAGAGTCACATCCACAAAACATGGCTCCTATAATAATGCTCCTGTTTACTACAATCAATTTCCTTCTTTTCACTCTAACTACTCTGGTTAAATGACTTGCTCAAGGACAGGGCATAAATAGTAGGCAAAACTAGAGATGTTTTTCAAAACCGGAGGCAGATAAGAGCAGACTACTCTAATCACAAAGTTATCAGAAGAATAGGTTTTGCATCTGCATGTAATATGTGAACCCCAAAAACTATGAAACACTAATTACTGACATTGACTGACTGTAATCTTCAGTGATTTACCGAAGGGAAAACAAACAAACAAACAAACAAAAAGAGTTACTGGAGGTCTGCCAGTTGGTGCAGAGGGCTAAGGTGCACGTCTCTCTCTCTCTCTCTCTCTCTCTCTCTCACACACACACACACACACACACACACACACACACACACACACACACACACACACACACACACACACACACACACAAACATACACTGCACACATCATCTCCAAGTAATAAAGGGAAAGTAAAACACTGATATTTATTAGCAGATGATTCAGAAAACAAAATCTCTATGTAAGAAAGCAGTGGTCTGGTCTGCTAAGTTCAAAAACAAATCTCTGTGTCAGGAAGTAGTTTACTCAGAAGCCAGAAAGCAAAGCAATTATCTTTGCCAATTTCTGGTAGTCTCTTATGTATGTATTTTCTCTCTGTTATTGGCTTGGATCAGATCATCAGTTGTTTTGTATGATAATTTGGTTGGCATGTCTGGAACTGTTGTATGCCAAGCTGGATATTTGGGCTTTTTTTTTCCTATTTGGACTTTTTTTAAATTTAATTTTGTGCAGCTGCCCTGTCCCCCCCATCAGCACCAGGCCCTAGGCAGCTGCCTAGGTCACTTAGTGCTGGATCAGGCCCTGATTGGGAACACATTTATATGGATTTCAAACAGTCTTTCTATTTTCTCAACTCATTAGGGACAACTTTGCAAGCAGGGTTGGATGGTTAGCAATCTATTATGTTTGAAATGTCCAAGAAGAACGTGGTCCGAAGCCAAAAAATAATTTATTGGATAAAAAAACACAGAGAAATTGATTGTCCTAGGTTTCATCTTTACTAAAGACTTCTTCAGAATTCTTCAGATTATTTATTGTTTATGTTGATACAAGAGATATCTTTTATGGTGTATTTTTAGGTACACTTCCCATCAAGTTCCATAATTATATCAGTAATATCACTCCACTCTATCCCACTCTGCTCCAGTACCCCACAGTATATTTCAACACACAGCGCTCAGTGTATCCTCTGATGTCAGCTCCAGTGACATAGAGCGATAAAGGCCTGACTATGGCTCAGGTGAACTGAGTTCATTTAGCAGCACATGTACTTGAAAGAAATGGGAGTGGATGACAAGTGTGTCCATCCTGAGGATGCATACAGCTACACTCCTTCAAAAGATGGGTGGTGTTGAGGTGCACAGTCCAGGGCAGGCTTTTGACTTGCAATTTTTACAAAGCCACTTCCTGGTGGTTGCCTTCATTACAGAGCATATGGAAGCATGCACTCAAAGGAAGAAGGCACTGTGAGTGGGTCATCCTAGTGACACAGGTATCTCATTCTTTTGCTCAGGGCAAGGGCAAGATAAATGCTCTTATTACTAGGATGCCAACTGTCATGAATGCCTGTCTGGCAGTCCTGCCTGACAGCTGTAGACTCCATATTGTGGTAATATCCTATGATGGAAGAATAGATGGGCAGAGTTTAATTTGGGAGGTTTGATAGTTGGCAGGCATAGGTGAAAATAATCTAGAAAAAATATCTTCTGATCATCACCCGCATTCACTATAATCCACTTATATATTTCTTAAAATGGAACAAGCTTCCAAGTTCTGCTAAAGTTCTGCTAGGTCTACATTCAAGGTCTTGCTGAAAAAAAACACGCACACTTCGGTTCAGTAGATTGTTTTAAATGTGATATCACACAGGCTTATATTCTACCTTCTCTCTTCATATAGGTTAATTTTCCATCTCTTGTTATTGCCTATCTCCATGCAGTCCTACTGTATTTTTTTATTCAGCCTTCTCCATTTACTTTATTTTGCTAAATTTTTTGTATAAGTGTAACATTTTCCTTTTCCCAGCTGTCTTATTTTTATCCATATTACTACTTATACCTCTCTACCTTATATCTGCCTGTTTGCAGTCCTACTTTTTCTATTTATTATATGTCCTTTTCTGTCCACCCATTGATAACACCTTTGCAAATTTCTTCAGCTTGATGACTCTTCTCAGATTATTTTTTACTTCATTCTACTTTACATCACCTTATTACCATAAGCTCTGTATTCTGTTTTAACCACCTGCTTCCCCCTCCCCCCTCCTCCTTTTGTCAAGTTTGAGGGCTTATGTTTCTAAAATTTTAGAGCTATACTTGTCTTTTTTCCATTTCCGTGTCTATTCTCCATTATTTTCCTTTAACAATTCATCTTACATCTCTTTCTGTAATTATCATGACTCTTACCCTTTATAAAACCCTGCCACCTTTCTTTAGCATAGTTTCATATAATAGTGCTGATCAAAAATGAAATGGAATAAATTCCCAAATATCATGCCATTTCATTATCAATCAGAAGCTAAATCAAAAAAATAAAAAACATTGACTCCTAATGAAATCAAATATAAACAATACATTTGTCATAATACTCCTGATCTTGCTCACATAAATATAAAACTGCTTGTACATGGGGTTCTCCACTTCCCATTACCCACATGGGGTCTTCACCCCCATACCCCTGGAACTTAAATATATTGACAGCATGATCACACAGCAGTGAAGGAAGTGAAATGCCATAAAATCCGCTGTATTCAACCTCATTAAACTTTGAGTACAGTATTATTAGATACACTTCATTAATGACCATTAGTCCCACCAAAAACTGACCACTGCTAAAGCTTCAGGGAATCAATACAGTTATACTCATAAATATGTTACTGAATTAATTTTACTTAAAAACAATTAAATTACATTAAATCTTACATTTAAATTACATTAAATCTTGCATTTACATTTACACTTAGATTTGTCTCATTTATTAAGCTTAGATCAAATGGTCTTGCAATGTGCTAATCTCATATTATTTGAATTTTAGTATTATTTGGTAGTTAGGATTTTTATTCTCTGGCCTACATTACAAATGGACCTTGCCTAGAGGGATCACCCCAATTAATAAACAAATTAGAAATAAAGAGACATTTATTTATTGTATTGCCTTAGCTGGAGCCTTTGGCTTGTGCTTGGTGGTTAACAGCTTCACTTAACATTTTGTATTCCTTCAGCTTTTACTTTTAGTTTGGTTTGAACATTATAATATTTCTCCTTTAATGTGTTGCATATTACCTTTTCAATATCGTAAGCATATAAAGCAGTGTATTTATGTATTATTGCAAAAATCATGTCATGCCTTTTTTTATTTTCCTTCAGTCTATTAAATATATCAACAGATACCATAAAATGAATCTGATGTTTGAACAATTGAATACATATTTAGACCTTTGTAAAAATGATCTAAAATGTAAAACTGACTTCATTACAGTTTTATAAATGCTATACTGAATTTCTCCAAAATTAAAATGGCGCATTAGAAAAGATATTTTTTGGACTACAAACATCTGTTCAAAATTCATTACTTAATTCTAGTAAACTATATTGTGTACTAAGTTACTGACTGCATGCATATACAGTGCACTTTATACCTCTTTCTTGCATGCAGCAAAGATGTAAACAGAAGCTGCAAACAGCCACTTGACTTGTCAGACTAAATTTAAATGCCAAACCTTTAGAAAATGTAACATTTCATTAGTGCAACAACCATAAAGCAGCATTTATGACTGATGTCTATAGATGCCTATGCATCAGGATTTCAATTTCATAAAAGAATAACATTTCTTAAATGTATGATCATTTTATAAAGCATTTACTTATCAGCAGTATTTTAAAGCAATTGGAATCATATTAAAATGTTTTAATATGCCTCATGAAAAGTCACATATATAATAAGTGATTAGTCCTTCTAGCCTGAGATTTTCAAGCAAGGGAGCCAGCCACAACAATAGTTTAATGTTAGGTATATGCAGCAAGTTGGCTGAAGCTGTAAATTGTCATCACCAAAACATTTCCTTTTAAATTTATTGAATTGCACCAAAGTTTCTGGTATCCCATTACTAAACCCTTGCAGTAATCTGTGAACTTCTGCAATTCTCACAGAATGTAAGAAAATGAAACATTCAGTGCCACTTACAAAACTTCTTTATATATTGCTTCATGGTTAACTTAATCTGCAGTCATTTTGAGTGAAATATTCAGTGAAACCCAATTGTATATGATTATTCTAAAATAATTTAAAAGCCAATGTTTTATAATGTTGATATTTGAAGCAATAGTTATATTCTTGAGTGAATTTTTGTCAAGTATGCTCATTTTCCTATATTAAATTACATTGCTCAGTGAACGACCAAAAAAAAACCCCCTAAGGATACGGAAAAATGGAAGAACAACTCATTAAATCATTGTTTTCTTTTCTTTGTTATGAGTTTATGTTTCCAATGTTTTTGCTTATTATTGAATAAAACTTCTGGGAATCAGAGATGATCTACAGACACAGTATCTAGCTACATGTGTGATACTGTGTGTGTGTTTGGGGGGGCAACTGGGATGAAGGCGTATAGGCAGCATGACCTAATTACCTAAACTTGGACCTGTGAAGAATGATAAAGTATATTCAGATGTATATTAAAGTATAATAACAATGATCTTGTCATTAACCCATCAGAGCTGTCTTGTCTTTTTTTATAGGAGTGCTGCCAGTGGTTTCAATAATCTGACTGTTTATTGAATTCAGTTTATATTTTTGTTAATGCATCACCACTAAGAGTGTTTTTAGGAATGCGTAGGGTAATTTGTATTATATCTGGAAAGAAAATGAAAGAAAAGAGTTTCAATAAATGTCAAACAGTGTAACACATATTACAAGAAAAAGTATATTTCAGGGATTCAACATGTTACTCTTTTGACTTGGGACCCTTTTCATTCACAACTGGAATATAAGGTACAACAATTATAAACAATTCACACAATAATCATAGCCGGCTTTAGGCTCAGTGATGCCTGCCATTGCTGGGGGCTCCTTGTTCCTGGGGGTTGGGGACCCAACCACAACAAATTATCATATCTTGATATTTTGTAACATGTCTTGTAACCTGTAACATGTCTTGTAACATGTCTGTCAAACTAACAAAAGCTAGTACAGCAATCTTGTATACATAATAAGCCAGGTGGGTAATAATAATTCTTATTTATATCTCCTTTTAAATTCAAAGATATCTCTGATTATAGTAATAATGTTTTATCTAGTAACAGGCTTCACAATTCCATTAAATATTATCACTGACATAGTGCACCTGGCTTAGGTAAACCCTGGCGGTGGGCATTCTCTCCACTAACAACATAGCCAGCTTTAGGTACCTGCAATACCTTTGGCTGCAGGGGGGTGGCTGTTAATCATCCTTGACTGTATGGGGGCCCCACAAAAGCTGCTGTTGGTTAGGGTTAAATGAGGAGAAAACGTGTATTAGTTTTCTGATTATACTCCAACATGAACTGGGCGGTGATATGACCCTGTTAGCACAAAGCTGATAATGAACATGAGCAAGGTAAGTACTAGAGAGATCAGCAGCCTAGAGGGACTGATCAGTGCTCACCTTGGATTTTAAGGAGAGCTGATGTTTCCAGTCTTCAGGGATAGTTTTCTCATTTAGGGAGTTTTATAAATGCTGGCAGAACACCAGATACTATAACTCTCAACTTCTTTGCTGTAGAATTCTGGGTGAAGCCAAAAATAATAGAACAATAAAGGCTCAAAATCAGGAACATGTATTAAATGTTACTCAAATTCCCTTAAAATGTTAGAATAGCACTTTTTGCATCAACATGCATTTTTCGACAATACAAAGTATAAAACTTGGATGTCTGGATTTATTCACTGTCTGTAATTCTGAATAACTTAGCAGCAATCATACTTTTTACAAAGGTCAGGGCAAAATTATGAGGCAAAATCAGGGAAGGTCTATGCAATTAAAAACAGTGACAGGTATGCATTACTCCTCAAAGAGGTAAATAAAAGTAACTTACTCCTGCTGCTGTTTGATGACTTCTAAAGATCAGTCACTGATTTGGTGGGGCAATACCAGTGTTGCACAGTGTATTACAATTTGCTGAATTAAGGACAAAACTAGTATTGCTATGGTATATGCCTGTATGTGTGTGCATGTGTGTGTAAAGTATCACAGATTTTTATCTGTGCACATACCCAGTAATGCTGAGACACATACATTATTCTTCTGGGTATCGGTAAAAAATGTAGCTAACAATTATATTTCAAAAGTAAAGCATAAAAATATAACACCAAACATTTGGAAGCTTAGTTCTTCTCTCTGGTGGCCCCCACTCCCCAGAGTATATAAATGAATACAGGGGGGAGCCCCTTAATCATCACTGACTGTGTGGGGGCTCCACAAAAACTGTTCTTGGTTGGGGAAAAATGAGAAAAAAATGTAATAATTTTCTGATTATGCTCTTAACTTGAACAAGGCTGTAATATGACCCTGTTAGGATAATGCTGTTAATGGCCTCTGCTCTCAGCGGTACACATTCTAAAACCAGCCCTGCTCAGATATGTGTGTACAGAAAGCTGTAGGCCACGGGGTGGGGGGCTGGGGATTTTGTGGATATTACTTCTTTAATTTTCATCACAGTCAAACCTTAAAGGTGTGCACAGGAGATCATTATAGCTTTTGTGTGGGCTGGGAACAATGTAGTCATTGTTTATTTTGCTTTTTTCACAGACCTCAGAGGTGTGCAAAGAAGGTTGCAATAGCTTGTGTAGGGGAAGTGTACTAGGAGCAACAAAGTAGAATACATTACTATAATCATTATTTTTCACTTTCCTCACAATCACACATCAGGCATGTATACAGGTGGCTGCCTTTGGGAGTTGGGGTGAGGAGTGAGGAGGCATGCTGTGTATATGTATGTATATATATATATATATATATATATATATATATATATATATATATATATATCTATATATCTATATATATGTGTGTGTGTATGTGTGTGTGTGTGTGTGTGTGTGTGTGTGTGTGTGTGTGTGTGTGTGTGTGTATGTGGGTTCGCTATGAAATTTCAAAATCCTCAAATCTCGAGTTTCAGAATATCGAGTTTAGAATCTCGAGATCTTGGAATATCGAAATTGTGAACCCCCTCCCCCCAAACCACTACCCAACACACTAAAACATGTGAAATTCGAAGTTTTGAGCTTCGAAATTCTGAACGGAACCCGTATATGTATATGTATGTCAGCAGTCACTAGAAATATATGAATGTGGTGATTTGAACCTCTGTTTTCATCCAAATCTAACAGGATTAGAGAGGCAGGCAGTATTCCCAGATAATACCTGTGTATACTCACAGCAACTGTCTTATTAGTTTATTGTGAGATACCTTTTGTCAACTTTGAACATTAAGCCTTGGGCACAACCTATGTCTTCCTTGAAAGAAAAAAAAATAAGGCTGAAATTATTTTCTTACTCATGATTTTTGTTTAGGCCGCCATTTGGGTTAAAAGGTTGGAAAAAGACACTAAAATGCATTCCAGAGCATCCGTAACCACTATGGCTTCTGGGGGTAAGGGCTAAATTGAATTATTTCCTAAATGGTTATTAATGTGCTTTCTTGGATTGGGAAAGTTGTGTTGAAATAATACAAGGAAAACTAAAGCTGAACAGCAACACTGAATGTCTTTTCTGTTCAAGCCATCATTGGATAAAAAGGTTGTGTAAAATGAAAAAAAAAAGTGCACTTTAGAGCATATAGAAAGTTATGGCTTCTTGAAAAAGCTGAAGAGTAATACAAAGTGAGAGAAAAGGAAGAAACAAGTAATCTACATGGTAGAGGGAGTCTGAGATAGGGGAAACAGAGGGGACTACTGAAAGATGTGTATGGGGTGGTGGGGCTGAAACAGTAGGCAGTTCATAAGGTGCCATTAAACCCAAGTTCAACCCTGTACATAGAATTGTTGTGATGTATCATTGTTGCAACCAAAATGTCCCTTCGTGAGATGGGCCAGCATAGTGTGGTACATACGCTTGTTGTAATGTCAGAGCATTGTAGCTACAGGTCAGTCTGCGGATACTACTCTTAACAGATTGCAGCATGAACTAAAAGGCTGCTTAGGAGGTGTGTCAGTGATAGTGTGATACATAGACTGGAAGTGCCTAGGGAACCCCCAACTTGACATTTTCTGGTGCCCCTAAAATGCTAACACTGGCCTTGACTATAATAAACATCAACCACAATAAAATAAACTTTATATGGGAAGATTAAACACAATTAAGGGCTACATTTAAAAATCGGATACCTCCATTTGAATGGCAAATGCCAAGAACCATCTTTACAAATGCAACACATTGATTTAAATGCAAGGCATAATAGCCAGTAAAACAAGCAACCAGAGTTTCAGTATTTGCCACACAAAGGACAGTTAACCATTGTTTATATTCCTTTAGATCTGTTGTTCAACGTTTCTTAGGTACTTACCAGGCTATTGATCTGTTAGGAACTTTCAAGGCCTAGTCATGCATTTCCAGGAAGTTTATAGCCCTTGTATTATGTAGGGAATAACCCAGAGCCCTTGCATTCTAAGTATGAATAGCTCAGACATTTACATGTTACCCCTAAACATAATTTCCAAAGGTGCTAAACCAGGTGTGAATTTGTAGTTTTTCATCCAGCCCAGATTAGAATAACAGATGTCCTTTGCTCTATGCTGAGTGGAAGATGATTCCAGAGGAGTCATATTCTCTGTGATTAATATCTATCCCAACAATATGTTCTATTTATGTTACAGAAGAGATTATGATCTCCTGAGCACATGCTTATGACATGACTGGATTTATGGATGTACAATAGGTCTGAAAAAAATGGGTTGAGATAATGCAGAGATTGCCTATTAAATACCAAGAAGAGAAGCAGGGCTTTGAGACGGTCAGTGTGGCATTAATGATTTAGTCTCTTGATTTTCTTGGTGACAAAGAACTGTGGTCATTCAAGTTGTGTCAAGTTGTTGGACAAGTACATACCAAAGGGGGCACTATACTCAATGATCCACCTAATAAGTGCCGAATACAGTGGAATGATCACATCCCAAGAACTGGACACCATAACCCTACTAGTAAGCTGCACAATGATGGACTTTCTTACAAAAGTGGCTACATGGGGATCAGAGGGTAGCTCATTCTCTAAAGGGGCTCCCAGCTCCCTTCAGGGATCAGTCGATGTGATAGTTACAGGGATGTTTTGCCTGCCAAAGGATACTATTATACATTTGTGGCATTTAGTTTTATGCCATGGTTTTGACACCAACTATTTGGGAAAGTCCCTCTTGGAGGATTTTTGGTGTTTCTGGAGATTCTATAAGGACATCAGGTTTACAGTAATCTACAGACTTAGTCAGCCATAAACCCTTAAAACTAACTTTGACCTCAGAGAAATAAATGTCAAAGAGTAGTGGCCCAAGGATTGAACCCTGGGGTACACCACTAGTGACAGGTCTTTGGAGGAGGTGCAGCCACCCACCCTAAATTCTTGATTCTATTATCGAGTCAGTTTGTTATCCAGTGAATTGATTGAGGTTATTAACTATATCTAAGTATGAATAAAGTGAAAAACGACCAAGTATCTCAAGATTCAATAGCTGAATTCAATGGTTCTGAAGATGTTAACACCAAAGAAAAAGCTTAACAGTGATTTTAATATTGGACATTAAATGCTTCATGAGTGAGTCTTGAGCAACCTGGTCATTTTTTACTTTATTTTTGGCTTTTTTACATACTGGTTTGAGAAGTTTACCTGGTTTTGGTTTGCTATACCTAAAGGTGGGATGGTGTTGAATGCCTTTGCAAGGTCTAGATATGTGGTGTGTACTGATTTTCCCTCATCCATTGCTTCAGTAACTTTAGTTGTACAAGTGAAGTAAGCAGAATATGCCCTTTTCAAAACTGAACTGGTTAGGATCAAGAGTTTGTAGGTTTTTAATGTCCTTATTTATTAATTCCATAACGATCCTTTCCATAATCTTATAGATGAGGCTGGTCAGATGGAAGGATGTATAATTACCTGAGTCCATTGGTAGTCCATCTTTGTGCAAGGAATGTTACTGTCCAAAGCTTGTTTGGAGGCTGATATTAAAGAGTCTGTGTATGGGGTTTGACAGGTCTTGTTTCTGGTTGTCCAGTAGGCATCATGGTACATTATCTAGAACCATACAAGAAGTGTTTGTGGCCTCAGACTGTGCGTTGAGGACTTGATCTTGGGAAGATTTGGGGCTGGCGGGTGGATGCTAGAATGTGATCTGGGAATATGGGGGAGGGAGTGGGGTGAAGCTATAGCTAAATTTATCCCCATTCGATTGCCTGTGTCCTCTGGGTCTGAATATTTGATATAATTTGTTTCGGAGGTTTCTAACATAGTTACAAAGTGCTTTGTAGTTGTCTTTAGCATGGGTGGCTGCTTTTATCTTGTCTCATTTTGGTTGATTTGCTCAGGGATGTGACTTCCTTGTTAGGTTAAGCCAGAGCATTTTTGGTAACTAGAGGGTTACATTTATTTCTACATGCAATTAGTTTTTGTTATTGTAGAGCCTGTTTGCATTTGGGATCTGCCTTAGTGGATTATTTTTAAATTTGACATTGTATTTACTTCGATGGAGGACAGATGCAGCAATGCAGTTATTTACATGTGTATAGAATTTGGTGATAAAGGATTTACATTAGGAGGCAAAAGATCTATCAGGTTTTAAATATTTTCTAAATTCAGCTCATTTCTTATGTAAACTGATAGCCGATTCCACATGTCAGGTGTTACTTTTTAAAAGGGATTTTCTTGTGTGTCAGAATATCTAGCATGCACTTGCAATTAATAGGCTTAAAGTATGTCACAGAAAGAACAGAAACAAACCTGTGAGCTGCTATTGCAAACAATTTCTTCCATCCATCCATTCACAATACTTTTTCCCCATTTTTGTGCATGCCAAGTAGTCAAATTTAAGTCAGTTTTCTAAAGCAGAAAATAAAGCCCCCTAACCTGGAATGAGTATATTACACTCCATGGCAGAGCTGACAGCAAAAGATTAGAACTGTAGTGAAAACCCACGTTACTTGAAAAAAGATAACCATAACATTAACCATTACTTTCAAGCATTGCCTGTTGTCATTTTTTCTGTAAGGACATCATGCTTAATGTATCTCCTGTATGTTGCATGACCTGGGTTCTTCACTGGTTGTATCATCCTGACACAAGATCTCTGGTTTGCTAATCTTACCTGTGGCTCAGATTTCATAGGTATGCAAAGCTGGTTTCAAATACAGAGGATTCGCTGAACAGTATCCTGGCTTATGTTGCAGTGTCATATTCCATCAATTAACTGGTGACAATATGAAATGTGATTTCAGGATTGCTATTCTTGTCTCTGAGGGTGTGTACATAGAAAACCCAATACAGAGAATTAATATGACGATAGAGGTAACGTGAGTGAAGGAACGTGACACCACAAAATCAGTTACTGTTCCTTAAGAATACAAAAGAGTAAACATCTCTCTTTAGATACAAAAATATGAGTGCTCTAGAGTAAATCTACAAATTTTTTGGTTTAACAGCAAAATTAAGAAAATCTTCTTATTTCGTGACACATTCTTTAGAAGGTCCAGAAATGCAGTTTTATGCTTTCACAGCATCATTATTCTATCACTGCAGGTTAACATAGGTAATTGTCACCTAATACATAAACATTTTTTTTTAAAAATGACTCTTTCTATTGTGGTCTAACATGGGAGTTATTTTTGACAGTGTGAGAAATGGAAAATACAAATTCAGTTCTGATACTGTGTTTAGGCATAATCCAGCCTGATTTCTTTTTTTTTTTCCTATGGTGAGTTAGAGGAATAACACAACAACTGTACCAGTATGTGTGTTACCTTAGTGCTCCCACATGGCAGTGGAGTGTCTTTTCAAAGACAAGATGCTGAGACATTGTACCTTGAAATAACACAACACACATTATGTATAATGCAGCATACGATTATATCACCTTACATAAGGGATGCTGCAATAGGCTGGTGCCCCATGTGGGAGAAGTACCACACACTAGCTTTCCTACAATGATGAACTGGATTAAGCAGATAATTGGAGAATGAATGAAAGAATGAATGAATGAATGAATGAATGAATGAATGAATGAATGAATGAGTGAATGAATGAGTGAATGAAGAGTCAACAGGTTACACAGCCTATTGCCAAAAAAGGGTACATCATATAACTGGAAATGATTATGATAATAATCTGGAAGATGTTGACATTTCTGCTGAGTAATATCAGATCTCCATCTCCAAGGACCAATATTAAACAAGCACACATCTGGTGGTCTGTTGGGCTGATGAACTGTACATAAAGTTGAAGAAAACTGCTAGCACTACAACTGTTTTTTTTTTTTGTCCAAGTACAGAGTATAGAATAACCAATAATCCTTCAAGAAAACTGTGAATGAGATAAACAGGATGATAGTTAATTTAGGAGCATAAGTGACATTTAAAATGGCAGAGGTGGGCTTGCAATAATTGAGAAGCCTGCTGTCAGCATAATGGCTTCTGTACTATTCATATATTTGTAGTGGGTTTGACAAGCTATTTCATGCTGGAGAAGAAGGAATAGCATGAGAGAATGGTGTGACCGTGATAAGCCACTGTAGAAGATGTAGGGGTCTACTTCACATAGTTGATCTCATTAATCATTGAACACTTCTTTGTCAAACCCTATTTGTCGAAGTCTTCATCAGTCAAACAATTGTTTCATCAAACTTTTTCGCATGTTAAGTAACCAGTGGGCCATTATCGGGAATTTGCCCTTTTCCCCACTGTAGTGTGATCTCGAAGTTGGTATATTTATTTAGGGGGGTGTTGGGGGAGAAGACTCCTCACCAGGGTGGGTTTTAAAAATGCTGTTTTTGTTGTGGTTGGTAGGTTGGCCCACTGGTTACTTACCATGGGAAAATGTTTTGCTGAAACTATCTTTCGATGGATGAAGATTCAACAAATAGGGTTCGACAAAGAGGAGTTCGACATTTAGAGCATTCGATGATGTGACATAGACTCATACATACATATATATATTTATATTATATATATATATATATATATATATATATATATATATATATATATGTATATGTAAAACATCATCTTCTTTTGGCTGTTCCCATTAGGGGTCGCCACAGCAGATCATCTGTTTCCATTTTTTCCTGTCCTCTGCATCATGCTCTTTCACACCAACCACCTGCGTGTCCTCTCTCATCACATCCATAATCCTTATCTTAGGCCTACCTCTTCTCCTCTTACCGGCAGCTCCATCCTTAGCATCCTTTTCCCAATATACCCAGCATCCCTCCTCAACACATGTCCAAACCAACGCAATCTTGCGTCTCTTGCTTTGTCTCCAGGCTGTCCGACCTGAGCTGACCCTCTAATATACTGATTCCTAATCCTGTCCATTCTAGTTACACCCAGTGCAAATCTTAACATCTTTAACTCTGCCACATCCAGCTCTGACTCCTGCCTTTTTGTCAATGCCGCCGTCTCCAACCCATGCAACATAGCTGGTCTCACTACCCTCTTGTAGACCTCCCTTTCACTCTTACTGGTACCTGTCTGTCCCAAATCACTCCTGACACTCTTCTCCACCCATTCCACCCTGCCTGTACTCTCTTCTTCACCTCTCTTCCACACTCACCGTTACTCTGAACTGTTGATCCCAAGTACTTAAACTCATCCACCTTTACCAGCATTACTCCCTGCATCCTCACCATTCCTCTACCCTCTCTCTCATTTACACACATATATTCTGTTTTAGCCCTGCTGACCTTCATTCCTCTCCTCTCTAAAGCATATGTCCACCTCTCCAGGGTCTCCTCAACCTGGTCCCTACTCTCACTACATATCACAATGTCATCTGCAAACATCATAGTCCATGGGCCTCCTGTCTGATCTCATCTGTCAACCTGTCCATCACCACTTCAAATAAGAAAGGGCTCAGAGCTGATCCTTGATGTAATCCCACCTCCACCTTAAACATATCTGTTACTCCCACCGCAGTCCTCACCAATGTCAAACTACCCTCGTACATATCCTGTACCCCTCTTACATACTTCTCTGCCACTCCTGACTTCCTCATACAATACCACAACTCCTCTATAGGCACCCTGTCATTTGCTTTCTCTAAGTCCACAAAGACACAATGCAACTCCTTCTGACCTTCTCTGTATTTCTCCAACAGCACTCTCAGAGCAAACACTGCATCTGTAGTGCTCTTTCCTGGCATGAAACCATACTGCTGATCACTAATCATCACCTCCCTTAACCTAGCTTCAGTGGCGGCTCGTGGCATCAGACTGCAGTACTGCAGACCCCCCCCCCCCGTTGTGTGAAGAAAAAAGAAAAGCACAACTTGTAAAATAAAATATTTTTTAAATTAAGAAAATCATCTGGCTTGCTGTAAAAATAAGTCCGACTGACTCGTAAAGTCCCGGAACTTGAACTGTGCATGCTCGTTGCTCGGCGAGTTCCGGGTTTTTTTTTTTTATTATTTTTGCTGGCTGCTGGACTGTTTCAGACTGCTGTAAAGGCAGTCTGGACTATGTGGAGTGCTGCATCAGTGTGTTTTGCCCAAAAATCTGTGCGGTAACCGCACAGTAAAGTAGAAGGGAGGCAGACTGCCACGTCCGCAGTCACATACGTGACGTGAATGGCAGGGTGACTACTGATTGGTTCTCACTCTCTTTCTGAAAAAGAGAGCAAGAAACAATCAGTATTATCAGGCAGTGCAGGACAACTGGATGAGACAGTTACTTTTGCCTTCTGCTCTTGTAGCTCAGTAGCTAGTACTAGTACGTACACGGGTACAAGTGCCACACTGCTGCTCAGCCTATAGCTAATATTTAATATAATTTATCAGGCTTCCTATCTGACTTTCTGATTTTCTTTGGCTTGGGTGCTTGCTTGCAAGTTCGCTTAGTTCGGAACTTCGGATGAACTTCGGAGAGGAAAGGAAAGATTCTCGAGTGGATTCCTCAAGTCCTTGTTTGACTAGCACTAGCAGCCAGCAGCCAGCTACATAAAAAAAAAAGAAACCTACAATTGTGAGAAAATAAAAAAGCCTACAGACTACAGTCGATCACTCGTTTCTTCATTTTTTGAGGTACTTGTGCCTGAGTTACATCTGTAGAGTAGTGGGTAAGGGCAACATGAAAGGCTGCTATTTTGTTGATGATACTTCTGAGGTTGAATTTAGTAATTAAAAGGTCAGAGTGTCTATCTCTGGACAGTGTGTGTGTGTGTGTGGGGGGGGTAATGTGAGAACTGGAGAGGTTTTGATTTGAAGAGTAGGGGTAGGAAAGGGTGGAGAGGGAAGATATGTGTGGGCCCTGGGTTAGGATGAATATCTGCCTGAAGTTTAATGTGAGTAAGAGAGAGTAGTAGGATGGATTTGAGTTTAGTGAAATGCTTATGATATGTGTACGTATGTGTAGTGTGTGGGTTTGGATATATATGTAAGCATAGAATTGGGAGTTAGTGCTGTTGAAAAGGTGTGCTGGGATGTGAATGTTAATGTAAGTATGGTGGTGGTATAGGTTTACAGAAAATGTATCAGATTGGTAATGTATAATGTGAAATGTGTGGTAGGAAGTAGAATTATAAGTTAAGAAGAAAAGAGTGAATATGGTTAGTATACTTTATTGTACTGAAGCAATATAGGACATACTAAAGTGAGCTAGAGTGCTAGTAGAAGAAATGTATGTATATGGGAATGAAAGGAGATGTAGTGGTGATGAGATAAGGGTGGGAGTAATACAGAATATGGGGAAGTAGGGATTGGCTATTAGTAGTTGAGCTGGGAGGGTGTGCATAGAGTTAAAGTGTGATGTTATGTTTAGGAGTGAATGAATTTATGAGTGATGTTTATGAGTGTTGAGAAAGAAACCGTTACTCAGATTTGGGATGAATGCCCTATATATAAAAACACCTATGATGTAGGATTTACCAATAAAAACAGATCTGAATGAAGAGAAATTGAGTTTGCATAGTGATTGAAAGGGTATGCTTAAATCATCCGCATTATATGTGGTATGTAGGTAAAGAAAAGACTCCCAGACACCAGGAAGGAGGATAGTACGATAGGTATGGGTTGGTAAAGTGAATTCTATAGTACTGGCAAAAATGCATAAAGAAAATGGAGTAGGTTAGTTATTGCTGAGCGGGAGTGCATGAAAAAGATGCCTAATACATAAGTATTAAAAAGAAAAGACCCGCGTATATTCGTTGTAGAGTACAGATATTGGGTAACTGATGGCAGAAACCTATTTGCACAGCTATATAATTGATGGATAAAGGCATGACATGCCTTTGCTGCAGTATTTATTGCACTTGTTGGAGAGTTTAAAAACATTTAAAAACAAATTGTTTTTTTGCGACATATACTCTGAAAAGGCATTTGAGCCATGGCATTAAGACAGTGAAGTCTCAATAAATGTTTTTTTGAATTGCCTGGCTTTGTGGTTTGTTGTTTGTGGATTCTGTTTCTTTCCTGTGGTTCTGGTGTCATTAGAATAATTGGCATTCCAGATAATTTGCACAAACCAGATCATGTGGAAATATCGAGACAGAGGCAATGCAACTAGCATCAAATTTTGAATTTTGAATAGAGTGAAGTCACATGGATGGAAGAAAGAAAATTGAATCAGAAAACCTGTAACACATAGTCAAGAGTGAGCCCACAAATGTGGTCATCTGAGACCTTGGAATTGCATTACTTATGATGAACAGTATGAGTTAAACTTAAGCACCTTTTAGTCATATTTTGTTTAATATGTGAAAATATGTTAATATATGCTGATTTGTAAGGATATGTATAAATGTTCTATATGTAATGTGTGGAGGAAACTTTAGTACTTCATAGAATAAGCACCTGAAGTGCTTCAAAATGCAATTAAGACTGGTGGTGCTCTGCTGATGCACTATGAAGGAAGTAAGGACTTCAAGAAAAGTGAGCAGAAATGCTGGCACAGTTGGTAGTCTTGGCAGGCTGAGTAAAGTGTAGAAAGCATATAAATGACATGAAGCCTAGTAAGATCACAGAGTCAGAATCTCATGTTTATATTCCTGTGGACTATCTACATATTAATATTAACGAGTCTGCATTCTCAGACAGTCTTTGGGCATTAATGTGGGTAATGTGTGATAGTACGATACTGTGAAAAACAAAGCCAAAAGGAATGCTAAAAAATTATGACTCCAGGAGACAAGTTGGTGACCACCAGGGTCATTCTTGGGTATGCACTTAATGTAGACGAGCAGCTCTTGTCAACTTGGTCACAGAACTGACCTTCTGTGAGAAAAGACAGATGTTTGTGCACATATTACATCTGAGGAGCATCTTTTTTGTTGTATCTGCTTATCTCAATGTTTAATGTAGAGCATTTATAGTGTGCTGTGTAACTCACAAGTGGACATAAGTCCAGGTCTGATGAGACTGAGCCATTTGCTGCAAGGCTACAGCTAACTGAGAACATATACCTCATGTGTCAGCTATATGGGGTATGGTTGAATTCTAACACTGTTTTATGATTTCAGGTGCAAGAACATTAAGCATAGGTGGTATACAAAACCAAACAGAGAGCTGTGTTTCACATGGCTTGCATACTGAAGGTGAACTGTGTCTCAGCAGATCCAGGTCTCACGCTTTATTTTTGCACAAAGGGCAGATACTGCTACTGCTGCTGGACACAGTGATTGAGTTTGCTTCCAGAGCTACAGATCTGCAGCCTGCCCTAGCTCAATACTTTTCTTTTGCTACTAATTGTGGGGCTCACAATGCTGGTAGCCAGACCCAGGTGCCTGGTAAGACTGAGACTGAAAGTCAGGTATTATCCAACAGACAGGTCATCATGTGGGCACTATATCTTTTGATACTGATGACCACTGAATTTAATTATAGAAATCTCTGTTGCTGTTCTCCTACAGGCATCTGCACAATCTGTATCGGCAGTTCTTATGTCTGATGTTTAAGACATATGTTTTTAGCTTGTTTCTTTTGTTGTACCACTTTTTTTTCCATTTAATTAAATCTAACTAGCCGATCAACACTGAGCTCAGCATTTTCCTCTGTTAATGTATTGTCGTAAATGATTACTGAATGGCATATGGATGCTTAACTGTGCTGTCAGTTGCTCTTGTAAGGTTTTTTTTTCTCTAGTTTGGGGGTGTGTTAAATAAGATCATAGGAGGCTACTAGGCTAATGCCCCTTGGGCACTTACAAGCCTAGCCAAGAATTTATCCCCAAAAAGAAACCTCAGTCAGTACTTCTTGCCACTGTCAATGAGGGATACTGGTGGAAGTTGGAAAGCAAAATGTACAAGACTGTTAACTTAAGTGACATAAGATAAATCATTAAAGACTGAAGTTAGAAAGTAATGAGACATTGGAGTTTCAGACTTCATATACCCTTCAGAAAATTCATGCTAATGCAAAACCTGCTATTCTATCAACTTTCTAAGTTTGTAAGAAGAGCAATATTTAAAAATTGTCCCTATTTTTGGTCCTTTGTCCCACTTTTATACATGGTTTTGTCCAGATTTCTTGCTCTAAGAGGTATGCAGCAAGATGTATATTGTTGAATTTTTATATGACCTAGGCTAAAATCTGCTCATTGTAAGTAACCTTAAATAAATGCGCACAAGCCTGAGAGATGTTTTATGCTGGCTAATGCAGCTTGAAATACACGGAAGGTGTAACTGGGCTAGGTATACATACAAACATACAGCATATGTGTGCATTGAAAGTAAATGTATGGCAATGTGGATTTCATTTTACTCCTTTTACCTTAGCAGAGATGTTTGTTATCTCAGTATACTGTTATGTATGTTATTGCTATGTATCTATATCTTTGTTAGTTGGATCCTTTCTCCCCGGGCCTCATTGAAAAGGGGTTTTATTGTTCAGTCTGATTTTCTCAATAATCAAATTCAACAAATACATTTCCATATAGCAGCTACTTACACTATATGTTGTCGCAGCTTACTCATGTCTTGGAGAGGAATATAAATGCTAAACAGACCATGGACAGGGTACATGGCAGAGTTAGGTTAGAATCTTAAAACTGTCCAATGGAAAGGAAGGGCAAACTGCAATGTGTAGCTGACCATGCTATACTGTCAGTAGGCAATATGAGACAGAGAATAGTTGGAGTTTTTTGAGTCTGTCCATATAGGACAAGTGTTTAAGGCCTAGGATCCTCTTTGTGAGGTACTTTTGCAGCCTCTCCAGTTGTTTTATGTACCCTATCTTCTGCCTGCTCCTTTTGCGATGCCTTTTCAGTTCAGCAAGAAATAGCTTCTTCATCAAGGATAATTGTAAACTGTTTTATTGATGCTTAACCCTATCTGTAGATGAACAAGAGAAGTAGCCAGCACCCTGGAGGATTCATACAAAACAAACTTTATTCCAACTGAAACTAGACCGGTTTCAGCAACAAGGCTTTCGTCGGTAGTACATTAAGCCATAATGGTGGATTCAAGTCTTATATACTGTCATAAATGAGTCATATGACATCACTTCCTGTACATGAAATAAAAATATTAACCAAACACTATAAGAAACAAAACACCATGTCAACTGGAATATTCAAGTTAAGACTTAAAAATAATAAATATAGACAGATTAATCGTTGTACAGATATATGTCAAAAACATGAATCACAAAAAATATTTTTGATACCAAAAATATTAAAAATCTTGTCAAATATGGTACATCTGAATACAGATGTATCTATGATACAATATTATAATGCAAAAAATTATATGTTGATACATGATCCATGATCTGTTAATTCAAAAACAAAATTACAATTTGTCATTTAATCCTGGTGGGAAAAGACCACCAAGTTTGATAATCCATCTTTTTTCTTTAGCATTTAAAATTTCATGCCAGCCCATTTTGAATGTTCGATTTCCTTTAATATAGTCAATGATAACAAAAGAAAATTTGGCTGTCTGATGCTTAGTGGAATGTCTGTACAATGCATTGATCAATCTCTTATTTCTAATATCTCCCAGATGTTCCGAAATCCTGGTATGAAATTGCCTGGATGTTTGGCCAATGTAAAATGCCTGACATGTGCATGTTGCAAGATATATTATCCAGTCTGAGCTACAATTGCCAAAAAACTGAATATCATATATTTGCCCGGTATTTTTGCTAGTGAAACTAGTTGTTTTGAAAATGTAGTTACAAAAACTGCAGTGTCCACATGGGTAGATACCTGTAAGTTTGTCACCAGTGAGTGTCCTTTGTGTGAATTGTTCCTGCGTGTCTCTAGTTCTTTTATAATGAGAAAATAATGAACCAAGTGTTTTGCCTTTTGTATAGGAGAAGTAACAACGTTCTCCCAAATAGTCAGACAAAAGGGGATGAGAATGAAGTATGTTCCAATGGTTGTTAATGATGCTAACTAGATGTCCACTGTTTCTGCCATAGGTAGTCACAAATCTGCATAGATCAGTGTCCTGATCTTTAGAGTGGATATTGTATTGTAGAAGAGAATCCCTGGATTTAGTATGGCTAAATCTGATAGCTGAATCAATAATCTGCGGGGCATAACCCCTAGACAAAAATCTGTTGGTTAGATCCATTCTTTCATTGTTCAAGTCATCATGAGAAGAGCAAATTCTGGTAAATATATATCTGTTTTCCTTACAGACAAATTGAAACCTCTATTAACATATGTTCGGGCCAGAATCCAGGATATGACTGAATATTTGCAGATTGTTTCTGAAACTGAACTGGAGCCAGCTTGGTTAATGTGTACTCTTGATGTGTCCTCCTTATATACCAGCATCCCACATTGGGTGGGCCTTATGGCCTTGGATTTTTGGTTAAATAAATCCAATTTGTACCCTCCTGGGATGAATACATTATTGTTATGCATGGTGGAACATATTCTTACCAAGAATGTCTTTTATTTCCAGCAGGACTGTTATTGGCAGCTACAAGGTACAGCTATGGGTGCATCCTTTGCACCCATTTACGCTGATCTTTTCATGGGATATATTGAGGAACAAATTATTTATGATCCCATGCACAATATATATTTACCAGAGATGGACATATGGAGGAGATACCTGGACGACTGTTGGTTAGTATGGAAAGGGGGTCAGGAATACCTCCAGGAATTTGTTGAACATTTGAATAGTAACATCTGGGGTATTGAATTTACTGTGGAGTATAATCTCAATGAAATCAACTTTTTGGACGTTCACCTGACAAGACAGTCTGACAATACACTGAAAACGTCTATTTACAGGAAGTTCCCACAGTACAATACTCTATTGCATTCGTCAAGTCATCATCCCAAACATATTATCAGGAATATACCTAAATCTCAATTTGTGCGTATTAAAAGAATTTGCTCTTCTCATGATGACTTGAACAATGAAAGAATGGATCTAACCAACAGATTTTTGTCTAGGGGTTATGCCCCGCAGATTATTGATTCAGCTATCAAATTTAGCCATACTAAATCCAGGGATTCTCTTCTACAATACAATATCCACTCTAAAGATCAGGACACTGATCTATGCAGATTTGTGACTACCTATGGCAGAAACAGTGGACATCTAGTTAGCATCATTAACAACCATTGGAACATACTTCATTCTCATCCCCTTTTGTCTGACTATTTGGGAGAACGTTGTTACTTCTCCTATAGAAAAGGCAAAACACTTGGTTCATTATTTTCTCATTGTAAAAGAACTAGAGACACGCAGGAACAATTCACACAAAGGACACTCACTGGTGACAAACTTACAGGTATCTACCCATGTGGACACTGCAGTTTTTGTAACTACATTTTCAAAACAACTAGTTTCACTAGCAAAAATACTGGGCAAATATATGATATTCAGTTTTTTGGCAATTGTAGCTCAGACTGGATAATATATCTTGCAACATGCACATGCCAGGCATTTTACATTGGCCAAACATCCAGGCAATTTCGTACCAGGATTTCGGAACATCTGGGAGATATTAGAAATAAGAGATTGACCAATGCATTGTACAGACATTCCACTAAGCATCAGACAGCCAAATTTTCTTTTGTTATCATTGACTATATTAAAGGAAATCGAACATTCAAAACGGGCTGGCATGAAATTTTAAATGCTAAAGAAAAAAGATGGATTATCAAACTTGGTGGTCTTTTCCCACCAGGATTAAATGACAAATTATAATTTTGTTTTTGAATTAACAGTATATGCTGGATCATGTATCAACATATAATTTTTTGCATTATAATATTGTATCATAGATACATCTGTATTCAGATGTACCATATTTGACAAGATTTTTAATATTTTTGGTATCAAAAATATTTTTTGTGATTCATGTTTTTGACATATATCTGTACAATGATTAATCTGTCTATATTTATTATTTTTAAGTCTTAACATGAATATTCCAGTTGACATGGTGTTTTGTTTCTTATAGTGTTTTGTTAATATTTTTATTTCATGTACAGGAAGTGATGTCATATGACTCATTTATGACAGTATATAAGACTTGAATCCACCATTATGGCTTAATGTACTACTGACGAAAGCCTTGTTGCTGAAACCGGTCTAGTTTCAGTTGGAATAAAGTTTGTTTTGTATGAATCCTCCAGGGTGCTGGCTTCTTCTCTTGTTCATCTACCTATCTCACTTGCCGTGCACCTGCCTAACTTGCTAGCTTTCTTCTTGCTACATGGATTCCTAACCCTATCTGTACTGGTTAGCACTGAATATTAAGCTAGTCCCAGTAATGCTGGCATAACAAGGAATATGTGTCCATTTTAGATTATGTTGGGCCAATTAAGTGATATCATCTGGAAAGTCATCCACAGTATTTGTATGCCAGTGAGGTGAGATTAGGTTGGTTTGGACATGTGCTGAGCAGGGATGCTGGGTATATTGGGAAAAGTATGATAAGGATGAAGCTGCCAGGTAAGAGAAAAAGAGGAAGGCCTAAGATAAGGTTTATGGATGTGGAGAGAGAGGACATGCAGGTGGTTGGTGTGACAGAGCAAGATGCAGAGGACAGGAAAAAATTGCAAACTTATCCACTGTGGCAACCCCTAATGGGAACAGCTGAAAGAGAAGACTACAAGCACTTATTTGGAACCAAGTGGGGTCACGTGAATAGTGTTTGCTTGGGAAACTTTAAAACTATCCCTTTTGAGCCTCCATGAAAAAGGGGGGGGGGGAGAAATCCAGTATGACCTGATGTGTTCCAGACCAGACCACAGCTTCTCATCAGGTGCAGATGCAGAAACCGAGAACAAAGTACTTTTTGCAGCATACCGCAGAAGTAAGTCTTCAAACCAACCTGTATATACATGTAACAATGTGTGCTGTGTAGAGTATTTAGCATGTGCCATAGTGACTTGAGCATTTATTTAATGTAAACTAGTAAGCATGTCCAGCATTGATCCCACTGCACCATAGCCCCACCCCTTTAATTGGCCACACCCCTTCACATTGGCCCCACCTATTCAGCTGTCTCCTGCAGCCCCCCTTTGATTTGAAGTCACCAGCCACCACTGCCTAGCTTCCACTACTCTTTCCCATAACTTCAAGCTGTGACTGATCAATTTTATCCCTCTGTAGTTACTACAGCTCTGCACATCACCCTTATTCTTAAGGATAGGTACCAAAACACTTTTTCTCCACTCCTCAGGCATCCCCTGACTTTCCAAATTTTCATTAAACAATCTGGTTAAAAATTCCACTGCCATTTCTCCTAAGCACCTCCATGCTTCCACTGGTATGTCAACTGGTCCACCAGCCTTTCCATTTGTCATCCTCTTCATAACTGCCTTACTTCCTCCTTGCTAATCTGTTTCACTTCCTGATTCACTATCCCCACATCATCCAACCTTCTCTCTCTCTCATTCTCTTCATTCATCAGTCCTTCAAAGTACTCTTTCCATCTACTCAACAGACTCTCCTCGCTTGTGAGTATGTTTCCCTCACTATCCTTTATCACCCTTACCTGCTGCACATCTTCCCCAGCTCTGTCCCTCTGTCTAGCCAATCGGTACAGGTCCATTTCTCCCTCTTTAGTGTCCAATCTCTCATACAACTCTCCATATGCCTTATCCTTAGCCTTCGCCACCTCTCTCTTTGCCATGCGCCTCATCTCCTTATACTCATGTCTACTTTCTTCATCTCTTTGACAATCCTACTTCTTCTTTGCCAGCCTCTTCCTCTGTATACTCTCCTGTACTTCCTCATTCCACCACCAGGTCTCCTTGTCCTCCTTCCTCTGTCCAGATGTCACACCAAGCACCTTTCTAGCAGTCTCCCTTACTAGCTCTGCTGTAGTTACCCAGCTATTCGGTAACTCTTCACTGCCTCCCAGTGCCTGTCTTAACTCTTCCCTGAACTCCACCTCACAATCACTCTTTTTTAACTTCCACCATTTAATCCTTGGTACTGCTTTCAAACTATGTGTGTCTGAAGAGTGGGCGACCTTAGTTTCTCATTTTATTCTGTGTTCTGACCATACCTATGTCAGGAACAACTGGCCCAACATTCCTCTTATGTTGTCAATAGAAGACAGAAAGGAACTTACATCAGGAAAAACAAACGTGTACAGCCATTACCCTGAAGGAAAAGGAGTGCATCCACTGAGAAGTGTTAAAATTTAACAAACCATGCAGCCATACTTTACTGCCTGCAGACACTTAACATAGGCTCTTGAAAGTAGGTACATGCAGTCAAAAATCTGAATGACTAATTAGCAAAAAATTTGAATATCAAATAGCGCATAACTATTCCCGAGTCCAATATGAATGTGGAATACTACTCAGAAACACATTTAAAAACAAAGTGAAAAAAATGATAGAAAATACATGCAGATTATTAAAAACAGTGTAAAATCTGTAGACCTTTAATCAATTATATGACAAAATTCTACCACTCAAGTCTATTTATTTTTGCTTCTGAAAAGTGAGATGTAAGATCTGTGTCCTCCTTCTTTAAAATATAGGTACCATTAGTATACTGAGCATGTAGTGTGATTTTCTGTGTACTACACAGTTTTAGAAATAACTTGTGATGAGGGTATTCAGAAAATTGTGGGAAGGTCTAAGTGAAACCTGAAAATAGGGGCATGCCTTCAAAAACAGGTAGAGCATGTGCAGGGTATAAATCAGACCTGAATATAAGAACATTCATTCAAAACAGGGACATTTGAAAGGTCTCCTGCAGCATATTTATTACATTATACTAGATACATTGCATAACATTTTTCTGTTGTACTTTTAACTACTGATTTTTACTTTGTTTTTGAACTTTTCTCTACAGGTCTCCACTGAAAAGGGGTTCCAACTTACCTTCCTACACCAAAAAGAGACACACTAAAAGCATCTCTGCATTCAGTTCTATAAGTAAACAAATTACATGTTGGTAGAGTGCAAAGGGAAATGTAACGCCATCAAGAAGAAATAATCGCATAGCCATTCAGTTACTTGCTGGTGAAGTGTTGCTTGGAATGATATTTCCAGTTCAGCAGTAGGTTTGAAACACAAAAAATGATTCTAAGCTAATAATAATAATAATAATAATAATAAAGCTGCATCAACAATTTTCTGATGACAGGTAAGAGGTCTTAATTTCTATAAGCTGTAACACATCCAATAGACAATATGTATAACATGGGAAGTAACTAATGGAACCATACCTTTCAACTTCTTAGCACAAGAAATCTGGACAAAGCCTAAAATAATAGAAGGACAAAGACCTAAAAATAAAGACAGATTTTAAGTTTAGATCTTATAAATTTAGAATGTTAATAGAATAATAGGATTTGTGTTAACATGCATTTTATGAAGAATATAAAGTCTAAAACCCAAATCCACCCAGAACCCCTTTTTCCCATTTTTGTACATGGGGTCGGGGTGTCATTTCGACAGTGACAATCATCTAGAGCCACGGTTTACACCACCAGGTGGCTAGCCCTACCACTGTAGTTCTTCCACACCACATATTCACACACACATTCACACTTATGGCCAATTTACAGTGTCCAATCTACATACTGTATGACTTTGGAATGTGGGAGGAAGCCAGAGAGCCTGGAGGAAACCCAAATGAATACAGACAGGACATGCCGACTCCACACAGAAGGTACTCCAGCAGAGAATTAAACTGGAGAACCGCTTGCTATGAGGTGACAGTGCTATCCACTGTGCCATTGTGCCACCCAAAGTCTAAAACTCAAATGTGAGTAATTATTTAGTGACTTCAGTCTTTAGTGATTTGGCAGAAAACCACAAATTTTATGAGAACGAGACCAAAATATGAGGCAAAAATCTGGACATTCTGAGACAATCTGGACATTTGAGAGGTATGAATGGAACACAGTGAAGCTCCTACATCATATGCATAGAACAATCTACTGTTTTCTGAGAGAGAGAGAGAGAGTGAGAGAGAGAGAGAAAACAAAAGAGAGAGAGACAGAGTGAGAGAGATAGAGAGACAGAGAACTAAGATCTCTTATTTGGAGATGCTGATTTTTAACCTGGCCTCTTCGTATTCAGAAGTGAACTGCTCCTATACTTGACAAACACTGCAGACATTTAGAGCCTAAGGAGCAGCATTATCTGCAAACAGCAAAGATGTGACTCTACCATCCCCATACCTGATACTCTCTAAACTTTAGTTATGACTTGATATCGTGTGCATGAAAATCACAAACAGGAAGAGAAAGAGATGTACCCTTGGTGGAATCCTATTGCTCACCTTGAATCAAATCAACATAATACAACTTGTACTCATAGCTTTCAACCTTCCTTCTACAAAATGTGGAATAATACCAGTCATAATGTGGAACAACAGGGCAAAATGTGTTGCATTTACTAACAGCTTATTAACAGCTTCAGGTAGGAAGTTCATAGGATGATTGAAATGGGGGTGAAAAGGCCTGCAGCAGCAACCTCTGGATCTAGTACTATTATAAAATGTTTCAAAAGATTGCATGTGAGCATATGTCTTCTTCTCTGCTTGTGTGATCCATCCTAAACTGTATCACTATTGTCTCCATTTTATTGGCATTGCACTCTTATCCTAACCTTCTCCCTGTGGTTGGTGAGCCCCACAGTAGCTCTATACAGCTTTCTGGGCTGAACCCATCTAGGCTACATGAGATTTTTACCATATCTCCCAATTTTTACCTGATGTCATATTCACTCCTCTGCTGGGTAGTTTCAAAATGTAAATAAACCTGAGAAGCATACTCATCTTTTGCAATATCTTTCACCAATGGGACTTCACAACTTAAATGTGGTATCAGATTTAAACTTTGCTACATTGTTTTGCAGCTGAATGCTAGCTATTAGGATAAGATTATCAAGAAAGTCTCTTTCAGTAGCAGACTTTATGTCAGATACCACTATTTACTGCATATTTCTTCATACTCCTTTTTATCACACTTTACTTAACTGCTGAGTACTCACTTATTCTTCACTGTGGTTTAAAATATTGTCTTCCTTTGTTTTACACAGCCTTTTTATGTTTTAGGTAAACAGTAGACCAGCAGTCTGTGGACTATTACACACCTAACCAATAACAAAGAGAGACCAAAGGTGAAAATCAAACCCTCTACGTTGTATCTGTGAGTTAAACACTATGACCATTATGCCAACCCCCCCCCCCCACCCCCAGTGACACTTTGGGTCCTCCGGCCTCAAAATCACATAACTGTACTTGTGATTCTGGTGCTCTAACACTACACCACACTGTCCCAGTGTCAGTGTAACTTTACTTCTTTGTGTGACTTCATTTACAAGAAACAGGGATTTCTTGCTTTTTTCTTTTTTACAGCAGCTGTTATCTTCCATCCTTTTCATTTCACTGGAGTCTGATGTAGATGGCTTGGGATCTAAAGAGGTTACAGTGCTGGTGTCATCTGTAAACTAGTCACACATTTCCCACACACATAGGTTCAGCCAAGTCATTGCTCTGGTGACTTACTACCACCCTGAGCTGAAACCTTTTGACGAAGGAAGATTCCTTTATCTTCACTGGGTACTCAATGCAGTACACACCAACAGAGAAGACATGCAGTCTGCTGGTTCCAACTTGAGTGCTTCTGGTTAAGGAGTAATCTCTTCATAAGAAGTCAGAGATACTTCCAGACTTTGTGCATGATAACAAATATGCAACTATAATACAAATGGTTAGAAGATAAGTGTGGTCCTCATTTGTTGGCAGCTATTCATAATGGTGTTTCCTTTATTCACTGTTTTATAATTGCACCTTCAGGTGTTGTATATGTTCTATATTTCAAATGTCTTCACAATTCTTCTGAATACCTGCATGACTCCTTGGTGGATGGATAAACTGCAGGTTCCCTTTGAGATGTGTGGGATTTTTCAGGGCTGCCAGACAAATCAAACAGATGCCAAACCACAGACACACAAGAGTCAGTCTGGATGCATTTGTACCACTTACTATCATGGCCGGAACTGCTGTAGAAGGAAGAATCATTAGGCACCTAGCATGCAGGTCTTATGATTAATGCTTGTAAAGTTGTACTCACACTTTATATATATTACATCACTCCCCTTAAGCTAGGAATATTATTTGTGACACAAATATTAGTGACAATACCATATTACACTATATTAGGACTGTGAAATACAATTCAGATATTGATCCAGCTCAACAGAAAATGATACTGCATAATATTTAAATATTTAATATTTATGTAACTATTTATAGCACTTATATTTATCAGTCTTTGCTATCAATATAAATATGTCAGTCATGCCACGTCCTAGGTATTGGCCTTCCAAATCTCAGAACACTACAGTCATTACTAGTAGAATATGTCACAGGCAGTAATGTAGGCCTAACAAGTAATACAACAAGTAACTCAAGAGTTATTATTTGTTCTGTGAAGGAATAGAAGGCCAAAGAGTGTTGTATCTTTCATGGCTCTAAAGGCTATACACAGATTCCCACAGAGGAGCCCATAAGAAACTGAGTACAGAGAGGGATGACAGTCTGTCCTGATAACTAACATCTTTGAGATCATTGATCTTTCTATTCAGAAACCTGTGAGATCCCCCAATTTAAGTTATATGTTTAGACAAACACATGACAAAGGGGGCATTATATTCAATAATAGGTATGATAAGATACAAGTAAAAGGGGAATTAAGACTTTTTTTTAATCTAGGAGAGATGCAATTGGAATTTGGATGAGCCAGATAGAAAGCTTATTGAACTATTTTTCATACATGATAGTCAAAAGATAAGGAATTATCAACATGAGTGCTTAGATCTCTTACACCAATGCCCATTTGCAGGAGTGAGTCATCTATATGGTAAATGAAATATTTGTTTTCACATTTAATTTGAGAACATTTTTCTTGCACCAATTGTTAAAATGGTCTAGCCCATGTTGGAACAATGCAAGATCAAATAACATCACCCAGTTTAAGCTCTCTGTAAACTTAAATAACCATAGGTCAGGAGTATTGATCTGAAGGTCTGAGTAATAGAATTCAAACAGAAGACAGCTCAACACTGAGCACTGGGGTACACACACTTGTAACTTTTTTGCTTTCAGAAGTGACACCTGCAACTCTAACCACATGGGGTCTGTAAGACAACCAATTAGCTATCCACCGCACAAAATAAACTCTTTATATTCATATTTACAAGTCAGTCAATATTGCCTGTATGGATAATAATGTCAAAAGCCTTGACAGGGTCCAGATATGCTGTATCTACTGCATAACCTCTATCCACTGCTTCACTGACTTTTTCAAAGAAATTAATCAGGTTAAAGATGCTGCACCTTCCTTTGACAAAGCTACATCTGTTAAAAGGTTTTCAATGTCCAGATTAATGAGGTCTGAGGTAAAGCTTTCCACAGTTTTACACATGTGGTTAGTGAGAGTAATGTGTCTATAGTTACTAGGGTCTGTGGTTGGGCCACCCTTGTCTAATGGCATTAAAATGACTGTTTTCCATGGTTCAGGAATGTAATTAGTGGAGTGGTTTAGATTAAAGAGGTTAAATAAGGATTTAGATAGGCCATATTTGGTATTGATAATCGGGCAAACTAGTATGCTGTCTGGATCCATGAATGAGGTGTTCTTACTCTTTGACAGGACCAAGGGGACTTGGTCCATGGTAATTAAGGAGAGTATCTGTGATTGTGGAATTAGTGAAATAGTGATAATTATAGTTGGAGTAAAAATACACTAAATTTGTCAGCTAGGATATTAGAACTATTTCCTTTGGTTCAGGATGTGCAGTATTATACAATTTACTGCTCCTATATTGTCTTTTATAATACAATTTTTTTTTATTGTTTTGACACTCTTGTGCACCGACCTGTGTGTTTCAGATGGCAGTGCATTTGTTGATTGGCTTTGGTCTCATGTCTCGTTGTTTATGCCTGCTCCATTCACCCTTCGTGCTCACTCTATTCCCCTCCTGCCCCCACTATCTCTACCTTTATAGCCTAATAACTACTCCCACTCTTAGAACATCCTATCAAACTTCTCTTTACTCACTACTCTCTCATTAATCCTCCTCCCCTTTTCCACTTTCATCCCCCTCACCCCTAGTAAGATAAGACAACATATCTCCTTTCACAAACTCCATTTCTCTACTTCTTAATTTTATTTGCCTATTTTTTACCATTCCCCTACTTTTTCCTACTCTTCCTCATTCATTATTTTCAATATATCTGCACAGCCTTTACTAAACATTCTACTTCTACTCTTCCTTTATCCTGTACTATACCTTACCAGCCTCCCATATTTATCTTACTTCCCTCCATTTCACACAACTTCTACCTACAACAAAAAAGAACCCTTCTTCTCATTACAAGTTTCACCTCATCTCTTTCATCACAAGTATATTCACCTGCTGAACAGTAAGCTTCTTCCTGATACTCATAATACTGTCTCTATCCCTCTCATTACAAATCCCTCTTTCTTTCTCTTTTTCAACTCCAATGTAAAGTCATTTAATGACCTTTTATTCCTATTTCTTAAATTTATCTCTCTTCTTCTCTCTGGTGAAATACACCCTAATCCTGGACCCATGGACAACCGGTGTTCTAACTCACACTTACCATCCTCTCTCTCACATAATAAATCTCTCATTTGTGCTACTATTAATGCCCAAAGCCTATGTAATAAACAACCCAGCTTTCAGGCCTGGCTCTCCCATAACCAAGCTGACATTTTATCCATTTCTGAAACTTGGCTAAAGCCTCACATAAAAGATTCGGAAATCATTTCTCCTAACTATTGAATTATACAAAATGACAGACCTCACAAGAAAGGTGGTGGTGTAGCCCTAAATTTCTCCTCATCTTTAACAGTGATCCCCTATGCTAACCCCATACCTCAGTTTGCAACAGCTGAATTAACCCTGGCCCTCCTAAAAATTAACAACCATAAAAGAATTTGCATAGCTGCCATATATATTCCACCTGGTAATAATATCCCTGTTCTTGAAGATATCCTCTCTTGGTTCTCATCTAACATAAGTAATGAAATTATACTTTTAGGTAATGTCAATTAACTGGACCTCTATAATCTCAACTACTACTACTCAGAGCATAAATCTATTTAACTTCACCCAAATAATTAACTCTCCTACCAGACCTAATAAAGATAACTCTTCAGGAAGCATTCTTGACTGGATTTTAGTTTCCCACCCCAACAATATTTCTAACACTGGGACTTTATCAGATTCTCTTAGCGATCATCTTCCTGCCTTTGTACATCATTCACCTTCCTCTCTCCATCCTCAACACAATTACATTTTAACTCATACCCTTACAAAATGTAATCCTCAAACCTTCTCTGACTGCTTAAAACATATGAATTGGAACCCTCTGAAAATTCTCCCTCTTGATAGCTCTGTCACTTATTTCAATTATTCTTTTACTAACCTTCTAAATAGTTTTGCTACTTCTAGAACTAAAAGGGTAAAATGTAAAATAGCCTCCTGGCTCTCCAAAGAAACTATAACTCTTATGCATCTCTGAGATAAATCTCATAAATACTATAATAAATACAAAACATCTAATCTCCTGTCTGAATACAAACAACTGTGCAATAAAGTCAAAAAACAAATAGTTTCTGATCACAAATCCTATTACTCCAAACTTCAAGACAGTCACAAAGCTAATCCCAAAAGGTTTTGGAGCAGTATCTCTGCCCTTCTCACCCCTGGCAGAAATAATAAATTCAAAAGTAAGGCAAGTACTACCACGCTGTGAATGAAGCAACTTCACTTTATTAAAACAATAAAAGCAGTATTATTAGAGCTTTCAGGTAAATCCCTTCATCAGATGATAAAACACTAGTAAAAACATAGTATCTAATATAGTACAACACAACCAATGAAAATCAATAATTTACCCTCCTTTTTGCTAGAGCTGGTTTTAAAGGGACAACATCATTTAATCCTGGGGCTTTATTAACTCCCAGTCTAAGAATCCATTGCATCTCTTTGTATTCAGTTTCATTATACAAGTCACCCATTCTTTGACTTCTGTTTACAACACATATAACTAAAAAGGCAAATGCATGATCACTATGCAATTCTATATGCCAGTACAGTGCATTGTGTTCTTTTCTTAACCTTATATCTGATAGATGCTTAAAAATATATATATTTAAGTCTGCAATTTGTTTTTCCTACATAATATGCAGTACACTGTTGGCAGTTTGCAATATAGACAACATTTTGCATATTACAGTCAGCATACATATTCAAAAAGTACTTCTTGTTGGTCCTGGGGTGTATAAAACAGTTTCCTTGTAGAATGTGCTTACAAGCTTTACAATGTAGGCATGGATAAGTTCCCTTCTTCTTAATGCCTGAATTTTTTAAATGCATAGGTTCTTGACATACAATATCTTTCACATTTTTATTTCTTTTAAAAATAAATCTAGGTTGTGTCCCTACAACTCTACTTATATTATCATCTGTTAAATAATTCTCCAGTTGTCTCTAATTATATTACATATACCACCTATATCATTACTGTATGTTAAACTTATTTTCAAACCTTCATTAGCTTTTTGAACCTGTGCATCTACCTTATTAGGCCATTTTTTGCCTCTATGTAATCAGGGTTTTGCACTTTGTTTTCTATAGGGACTGCTGTTGTCCATTTCCTTTTTCATAGATTTTTGCTATAGCCTCGTGCTTGAAAATGATTCTTTAAAGAGTCCAATTCCTGTATAAAGGAATTTTCATTAGTGCAAAGTCTGGATATTCTACAGACTTGTCCCTTGACTATGTGTTGGAATACATGTCTAGGGTGTATGCGATCATATCTAAGCATGCTGTTGGTCCAACAAGGCTTCCTATATAGGGAGGTCTCTACCTCCCCATTTTCTTTCTTAATAATACTAACATCCAGGTATTCAATAACTGAACTAGAATAATTCAATGAGAATCTGAAGAAGCTGGTAGTGGACTCTAAATACTTAACAAAGGATGTTAATTGTGATGTAGTGCCCCCCCCACAAAAAGAAAACATCGTCCACAAGTCTATATTAAAAGCAAAGTTTGTCTTTCCAAAGCATGTGCTACCTCAAATATCACCATATCTTCCCAGTATGCCAGGACTAGGTTAGCATATGTGTTCACACAAGGCGTACCCATAGCTATACCTTGTCTCTGGCAATAATACTTTGTTTGACAAAGAAAAACATTGTTTTCTAATACTAGCCTTAATAAGGAACATAACCATATATTTTCATCTATATGTATGTTCACCTTTTTGTTCAATATTTCTCCTATGGCAGTAATACCATATTGATTTTCTATGACAGTGAACAAATTCTTTACATCTAGGGTAACAAACATTTAGGAAATGTCACTGTTCTCTTGTAAATAAACACCCAATGATTCCAGAAATGTAGCAGTATCTTTCAAAATTCTGGGGAAGATTTGTAACATTGGTCTGAGAGTAAATTCTAACCAGATAAGAGATATTTTCTGTTGCCCAACCCCTGCCCGATACTGTATGTCTCATGGGTGGTATTTTGAAATCCTTATAAATGTTTTGGCAAGGCTTTAAAATCTAGGATAGTAGGGTGTTGTATATATAAAAATGTCAGCAGCTTATGGTCTATCAGTTTTTTTCCCATGTTAAATAAAGATGTGTGCACTTTTTGTATGTAAGAAATCACCATGAGTGGTGACAGATGAAGAAAAGTCAATTTGTCAGCTAACAACAGATCTACTTGTGTGTTATAAAACTCCTTGCTAAGTACAACAACAGCACCAACCTTAGCAGGTTTTATAACTATGAAATACCCGAGATATTATGAATATTGCAAAAGATGCATGCATTATCAACAGTCAGTTGGAGGTCCGTCGTCTCTTGTAGTCCTTGTCCATCTGATGTGAAAAACTCTTCTTCCGAATGATGTTGTCCCTTTAAAACCAGTTCTAGCAAAAAGGAGGGTAAACTATTGATTTTCATTGGTTGTTTTGTACTATATTAGATACTATGTTTTTTACTAGTGTTTTATCATCTGATGAAGGGATTTACCCGAAAGCGCTTATGATACTGCTTTTATTGTTTTAATAAAGTGAAGTTGCTTCATACACAGCATGGTAGTACTTGCCTTACTTTTGGATATACTGTTTGGATTTTTTGGCAGTACTTTCAGTGGAGGAGTCCTTTAGTTTTTATTCTTTACCCCTGGCAGAAATGACAACCCTTGCCCAGACCCTAACTCTCCTGATCAGGTTATTGCTTCCCAGTTTAACTCCTTTTTCTTAGACTCTATAGCCAAGCTTACCAAATCTTCCCCCAACAATGTATTACCTTCCACTACATCTTCTTTTCATAATTTTCCTTCATTTACCTTCAAACCCATTCCTGTCAATACCATAAAAAAATTACTACAAAAACTCAAATCATGCTCTAATGCCCCAGATAACCTTCCAACCAAATTCCTCAAGTTAGCTTCTGATGGCATAACTCTTCCCATCTGTATCCTAATTAATCATTCTATTCAAGAATCATATGTACCCCTCCTCTGGAAAAAAGGATTTACTATCCCTTTACACAAAGGGGGCAATAATACTGATATCTCTAATTTTCATCCTATAGCCCTTCAATCCCCAATATCTAAGATTCTGGAAAAATATATTCACTTGCAACTTATACCTTACCTTCTGGACAATCATTTATTAACCCCGACACAGCATGGATTTAGACCTGGACAGAGCACTACCACTGCCCTTCTTTCCTTTCTTGATATCATTACCCATGCTCATGACTCAGGTAATATTGTATCTTCCCTTTTCCTAGACTTATCCAAAGCTTTTGATACTATTTTTCATCAATTACTTCTTTCTCAACACTCTCTACTCAACCTATCTCCCTCTTCTATCACTTGGTTTTCAAGTTATCTTTAAAATAAATATCAAGCTGTCAAGTGGAAAAATTCCATCTCTTCCTTCCTTCTTACTCCAACAGGAGTACCCCATGGCTCTATTCTGGGTCCCTTACTATTTAATATTTTTATTAATAATTTCCAGGACTGTATACCAAAAGCTAAACTTGTCCAATATGCTGATGACTCAACTATAATCTGTTCTTCCAAATCCCTCGCAAATTTCAGGCAAGTAACTCAAAATGCCTTTACTAGTGCTGAGTCTTGGATGTTAAATAATCACCTATCTCTCAATCCATCCAAAACTAAGATCATAATATTCACTCCATCAAGACACACAAAAATTGACAAGACCTCCTTTTTGATAGTCAGCCAAAATAAAATCCCCATCAAAATAGTTTCTCATACCAAGCTTCTTGGTGTTATAATTGAGGAACACTTAAAGTCTGATATTCACCTGCAAACTAATATCAAGAAAACCCATCAAAAGCTCGGAATGTTGTATCGGCATAATCAGTTTCTTACTCCTTCAACTAAACATATCCTTGCTGTTACTTACCTATGTCCCTCTCTTATGTATGGACCTCCTCTCCTTACTAACCTTCAATCCTCTCTAAAGGCAAAGCTTGCATCTTGCTACAATAAAATCTCTAAGTATGCTACTGGTTCCAGATCCTCATCTCACCAATGTCATTCCCTTCACTCCTTAAACTGGCTAGAACTTCCTATCTTTTTTATATTCAGCTTTGCATCACGCATAAACTCTTCTTTAATCCCTCTGTCTGTCCTTCCCTCTCTTCTATTTTCATCCTTCATCTTCCTGGAAGATCACTCAGATCTAAAAAACAAAATCTACTTGAAGTTTATAAACCCATACATAGTCCAGAACAATGGTTATTGCCATTTTCTCTAACACGTAAATGGAACTGTCTTCCACCACATATACGAACTACTCAGAATCACTCTATTTTTAAGACTTTACTTCATTCTTACCTTTCATCTGACTGGGTATGTTACTGCTCTCATCCTGGCTAACTTTTATCTATTTTACCTATTTTCTATTAATCTGCAGTAGACCATTGTATTCCATGTAATCCTATCATTTTTTTGTCATGGAATATGCCATATAATGCTTTTATTATTATTTCTTTGTCAAGTCAATGTCTTTTTCATCTTGTTATTTTTGTATTGTTATCTAATATTTAATACTGTATGTGGAGCTTTTCTCCCCGGGCCTCCATTGAAAAAGACTTCGTTTTGGCCCAATGGACTTTCTCAGTCAACAAACTGTAAATAAATAAATAAATAAATATTGTAAACTAGCTCTGAACATTGTTGGTATTAATTCTTAGCTTCCTGACATGGCAAAAGAAAGATGTGTAGCTATTTTTTTAGTAGTTATTTTAAATTCATATTCAGGTTTGAGCTTCCTAACAGTTCCATTAGGCTCTATCCTAGTTTGCTTGAATGTACATTAGGTGGGCAGCATGGGAATTCTGCTAAGCATCAGGTAATTTATTTGTTATATCATTAATTTATATGGGTATGTGCCATCACAGGGGGTTGTTTTTAAATTTCTCATTATATTTGCCAGGTACATGTGTAAGTTCCTGCTGTAGACTTTTCATGCCAGTAGTGTCACTAATAGTTCACGTAGTTCACATGTCGGATGTGAAGGCATTGCACTTTTGTATATTATTTTACTGTCTTATACTGTGCTTTAGCAATCGCTCATCTTTGGTTTTGACCATGTAGGATCTTCGGTATCAGATTGTTTAATGACAATTGCTTCTTTTTGCTCTGATTGTTTGTTTTTTAGATTTTGTATCTCTATAACTTCGGTTTACTGAATTGTAAACAATACTCTGTCATCTCATAGTAACACTTCTGCTTTTGCAGAGCTCTTTGCTAAGCTGATTTAACATTTGGTATGTGCTCTAGCTGCAACAACACAGATAAAGGAAATAATTTTACCTTCATTCTCTTCCCTATCAGTAAATAAGAACATGATATCTAAACAGGTTGTAGTGAAATTTTCAGCTATTCAGGAAAAGCCAAGTATCAATCTTAGTTTGAGCTGACAGACCATTTTTTTCATGTTTTTGACAGTTTGTATGAGTCTTTCTATGGCCAATTTCATTGTGGATATATAGGACTAACAGCTATATGGTTGATTTCCATTCCTGTGAAATTATAGAAAATTACAGATTTGCAAAGCTGTAATGAGAAACAATTACTTTAATAAGTACAATAACTGAATCTAACGATATATTATAAAGCTTGATAACCAAAGTACAATGCATAATAATCAACACAAATGAGATAAAAAGAATTACATTGTTAACCTGGTAAGCCCATTAGAGAACAAAGGCTCATTTTTAGTTTTGAGCTAGAAGCAATGTTTGGATAAATACCTTGCTCAGACTCACACCATATGGCAAATGTAATCTATGGGAATCAAACCCAGGATAATTGCAGTGTCTAACAGCATATGCTGTTAAACCTCTGTATCAAACTGCACTCTCAATGTGAACAAACTGTATCATGATCTGTCTAGCACTGCATTTATTTTTTGTATTATTTTATGAAATAGACAATTTCTCACCACCATTTCAATTGAATGAATCATTCTAGGCCAAACATATCTCATGCTCTGTCTTTACACTTACCTATACTTAAATCCATTTCATGCCATGTATTTTCTTGAATAACAGATCTGATAATATTATTTTGCTGGATGGGGTTGTGAAATATTAATTTTATCACATAATATGTAGAATATTTGGTTGGGAACTGAAACATTTTCTTGTCATTTAGACATCTTGAAAGTATCATATTTTTGTATGTTTGCATTTCAGTGCCTAGTCTAATATTCTGAGCTATTTATTGTAGCCTTTCTTTGGACATAGGTAGGTAGGTATTTTATTTATTTATTTTACATTTGTTGTCTGGGCTAGTCCAACTGGATACATGTCCATTTTCAGTGGAGGCCCGGGGAGAAAAGCTCCAGTTACACAGCATAATTAATACGTACAAAAACATAAAATAACATTTTGATATAACATTTATAGATTAAACATTTTAAAACAACATTTTGAAACATATAAAGAAAAAGTTAGGCAATGACATTAATATGGAATAATACCTCTTCAGTTAACAAAAATTGGAATAAGACAGAGGAAAAATGGGTAGAAGAGTTAAAGATAAGAAGGTAGGTAAGGCTTAAAAACCTCAGCTTTGGCCGGCTAAGAACTTGCTATATTCAACTGGACGTATAAGAGAATTTAAGTACCTTTATCTGCTCTTTTTTTGTCAAAAAATACAGTATTTAAATTGATTTTAACTGTGTGGAAGGAATATTAGCTGAACTGGAAGTTAGTCAGTGTTTGCTGAATTTTGTTATTTGCTAGTAATTACAGGTGTGGGGGTAGTCACATTCTTTGATTTCCTGTCCTTGCCTATTTAAGTGGTACAGTGTGAAATATTTTCTGCTTAAAAACCTCAGTTTGGCCGGCTAAGAACTTGCTATATTCAACTGGACATATAAGAGAATTTAAGTACCTTTATCTGCTCTTTTTATTTTTAAAAAATACAGTATTTAAATTGATTTTAACTGTGTGGAAGGAATATTAGCTGAACTGGAAGTTAGTCAGTGTTTGCTGAATTTTGTTATTTGCTAGTAATTACAGGTGTGGGGGTAGTCACATTCTTTGATTTCCTGTCCTTGCCTATTTAAGTGGTACAGTGTGAAATATTTTCTGCTTAAAAACCTCAGCTTTAGCCGGCTAAGAACTTGCTATATTCAACTGGACATATAAGAGAATTTAAGTACCTTTATCTGCTTTTTTTTCAAAAAATACAGTATTTAAATTGATTTTAACTGTGTGGAAAGAATATTAGCTGAACTGGAAGTTAGTCAGTGTTTGCTGAATTTTGTTATTTGCTAGTAATTACAGGTGTGGGGGTAGTCACATTCTTTGATTTCCTGTCCTTGCCTATTTAAGTGGTACAGTGTGAAATATTTTCTGCTTAAAAACCTCAGCTTTGGCCGGCTAAGAACTTGCTATATTCAACTGGACATATAAGAGAATTTAAGAACCTTTATCTGCTCTTTTTTTTTTTTAAAAAAATACAGTATTTAAATTGATTTTAACTGTGTGGAAGGAATATTAACTGAACTGGAAGTTTTCACTCTGCTCTTCAGTTAGTCCCACCCACCGTCCCTGTTTTTGTTTTGGTGTTAATCTTAGTGGCCTTGCAACTGCCCGCCCCTCTTGTAAATTTGTGTTTGGATACTCCTTCTGGGCCCATCTCATTTGCTCACTCAACTGAGTGCAGTGAGATCATATTCTGATTTCAGGCACTCCTACTGTGTACAAAGAGAGCATCTGGGAAACAGAAAAAAAAAAAAATTAAGCTTGTTTCCTGCCTTTCCTGTTAAGTGGTATAGACTATTTGTAGGCTTCTGAGCCCCCAAACCCTTCTGTGTTGGAGGGAAGCCTTCTAGCTTAGTTTTTTTTCTTATAACTAGCCAGTTTTCTAGTTTCAGCACTCAAATTTGTTTCTTTGATCTCAGCACTTGTTCAGAAAAAAAAAAAAAAATTTCATCTGCTTTTACTGTACTTGTGTTTCTACCTACTTTTTTTTTACTTTTGCATCATCTTAAAAGTACTCAATTGTATTTATTACTGCTTGGTGTAACTCATTCTAAGCCTTTTGGTTTAAACACTTGGGCTTCGGACCAGTTGTTTTGCACTGAGAGGGTTTGTGGTCTGCACAGTAGTGGCAGAACAGGTCGCTTACATCCTTCTAGGTTGGGAACTGCTGATTGAGGGCTCAGTGTCTGTTATTCTAAAAGTGTATTAATTCTGGTTTAAGCACTTGGGCTTTCAGGCGAGTTATTTTACATTAAGATGGTTCGTGGTCTGCACTCTTGTGGGAGGAGAGGCATCTGAGCTGGGAATTTCTGGTTGAAGGCTTATAGTGCATGCATATCTGAACTGCTTCTTACTGAAGTTGGTGCGCCTTGTTTGCTGTGGCATAGACTGGATTCGGGCCTGCTGGAACTAGCTTTGTTTGTGTAACTTGAGCACTAATCCAGGCATTCTCTAAAGTATTCAATTGTATTTATTACTGCTTGGTAGTAACTTGATTAAAGTGTAGCTATCATTCTAAGTCTTTTGGATTAAGCACTTGGGCTTCAGACCAGTTGTTTTACATTAGGAAGGTTTGTGGCATGCACTGTGGTGGCAGGACAGGTAGCTTTCATCCTTCTAAGTTGGGAACTGCTGATTGAGAGCCCAGTGTCTGTTATTCTTAAAGTGTATTAGTTCTGGTTTAAGCACTTGGGCTTCAGGCCAGTTATTTTACATTAAGAAGGTTTGTGGTCTGCACTCTTGTGGGAGAAGTGGATGGACTCTGCCCTTCTGAGCTGGGAATTTCTGGTTAAAGGTTTATAGTGCCTGAATATTTGAACTGTATCTTACCGAAATTGGTACACCTTGTTTGCTGTAGCATAGACTAGATCCAGGCCTGCTGAATCTAGCTTTGTTTATATGCTTGTTGTTTGTTTGCTTGTTATTTCCCTGGAACGCTAATTCCACCTAATATGTGGCTTCTCAGTGCTTCTGTGGATCACTAGTGATATCTGCATTGCTTACTGTACTTAGTTCCTTGTTTCACTTGAAAGAAAGTTACTGTTTGTCGTTTTTGCATTTAAGTTACCTGTAACACATTGTACTTAAGTTACCTGGCACTTGCTCACTAAAGCAATTATATAAGTCAGCACTAAAAATTAAAAGCACTACACCCTCACTCCCCAGTGGCCCTGGTTTTCAATTATTAAGGAATTCCCAATATTATTCTAGCATGTCCAAAGGTCAGTTGTCAATCTCCTCTCCGGTCCAGCTGGTGAATCTGGGAATCTTGAGGCAATGTTACAACTGCCTCATGTACACAGACAACCCTCTCCTCCTCCCAACAAATTCCAACACATGTGAGAGATGCAACCATATAGCCAAACTGGAGGCTAAGCTCTCTCAACTCAGTACTGGCATAACCAGTCAGGAGGAGAAGGAAACCACACTCACTACAATTCCAGTCTCACATAGACCTACCACGACAGCAAACCAAACACATAATCACACAAAAACATACTCGGAGGCTCTAAATAAAGATCTGCCAAAGCAGCAGAGACCTCCAAAGTAGACACCCAAGCAGCCGCTACCCCAAAACAAAACACGTGCAACACATATCTCACAAAGCCAGTGTGCCAAATAGTCACAGCCCTTAAGACTAAACAACACACCTGATACACTTGTAATAGGTGACTCTATCGTCAGGCACACTGACGTCCTGCTCACCAGGCTGAACAAGGAGAGGGTCACGGTGAGCAGCCTGTCGGGCGCTAGGATCCGCCACATAACACAAGCACTCAGGTCACTCCAAGGCAAGTACAAATATGACTCAGTCATTGTCCATGCTGGTGTGAATGACCTGAGACGTACCTCCCTGGACTACATGAAAAGAGACATAAAAAAGCTCTCTGATCATGTAGCCCAGGCCAGTATGACCCTGACCTTGAGTAGCATCTTACCCTCACTAAGAATGATGCCACAATATGAAGACAAGATGATCAATTTCAGCAATTGGCTTAAGTACTGGTGTCATTCAAAGGGGATCCAATGTCTGTCAGCTTGGGATGATATGCTCGACAAGCCACGATGCTTCGCTAGGGACAGCTTGCACCTGTCACCCCTGGGCTTTCGGATATTGGCAAAGGCTCTTGCTACCCCCATAGTGCCTTTTTTAGGCAAGGCTCAACAGACAAACCCACCTCCATAGGTATCACAAGGGATAAGAAACTAAGAGTAATGCTACTCAACGCCAGAAGTCTAAACCTCAAGATGCATGCACTCGAAACTCTCTTTAGCATGGAGAACATCGATATCTGTGCAGTAACAGAAACCTGGTTCAGGGCTCCCGAGAGCACCCCAACACTACCAGGTTATACCTCATACCATGCTTTTCGGCCCCAAAACTTGGACCGAACCACAAAAGGAGGGGGAGTATCGATATTCATCAAAGATACCCACACCTCCAGGTTGGTGGCAAAGCATGAAGCATCAGAGACTATCCATGTGCAACTAACAGTGGGTAAAACTGCCTTCCAGTTTATATAGCCTGCTACAGACCACCCTCCCAAACCCAGGAACCCCACTCGGCCTTCCTGAGAACACTGGAAAATATGAAGGTCTCTCCAAACACCATTATATTGGGCGACTTCAACTACCCAAACATAGACTGGGAGCATTACTCTAGCTCCAACACCCTAGCCCAAAGGTTCCTAGAATTTATAAACTCAAATGCTATGGAACAACTTGTTACCACTCCCACAAGAGGGGAAAACATACTGGACCTGATCATCACCAACATGGGGACTCTATGCTCCAGACCAGAAGTGTATCCCTCACTGGTAAGATCAGACCATAAACTAATCTCACTGGATATTCACATCCCGACCCCACCCCCTGCCCAGAAAACCACAGTGAAAAACTTCTCTAAAGCAAATTTCACACTCCTCAAAACTGAGGTGGAATCCTTCAAAGCCCCCGGGCCTGTAGAAAATACGGCCCAGACCACAGAATCCTTTATAAATGCATTCTGTGAACACCTTCAGGAATGCATGGATCATGCGATCCCAAATAAAACCAAGACCCACTCTTCCAAAGGCAGAAGTCCTGTCTGGTGGACCCCAGCCATAAACAAAGTATACAATAGAAGGAGGAAGCTACTAAATGATAGAGCAAAATCCCAAAAAGGGAAGGCATCACTGATCAGTATTAGCAAAAAACTACGGGCACACATAAAATTGTCTAAGGCCAGCTTCGAGAGAAAAATTGCACAGGACACTAAGGATAATCACAAGGCTTTCTTTAGTTATGTTAGGAACCTGGGTGGTAATTCCCAGATATGCTCAGAATTAGGCCAAAATGACAAAAAATACACCAAACCCACAGACATTGCCAACATCCTAGCTGACAGGTTCAGTGCAAAGTCCCCCACCAAAAGGGCAAATATCTATCCCAGCAGAGTGCTGCCCCTAACATCTCAGATGCTCAGGTAAGAGCCGCCCTCTCCAAAGCAAAAACACAGCATCAATGGGACCAGATGGTGTCCCGGCTGCGTCCTACATGAACTCCAAGAAGAGCTAAACCCAAACATAAAACTACTGTTCAATCTCAGCCTTACTACAGGATATGTGCCCAAAGAGTGGCGTACAGCAACAGTGGTCCCTCTCCATAAAGGTGGTGCCTCAACGGATCCTGGAAACTATCGCCCCATAAGCCTGACTAGCTTGGTCTGCAAAGCTATGGAAAGGATCATCATGGACCTCATAAATAAAGATATTGGGGACCTACAAACGCTGGATCCTACCCAGTTCGGCTTTGTTAAGGGCAGATCCTGCCTCTTAAACCTGGTTGATTTCTTTGAAACAGTCACCAAGGCCATTGACGAGGGGAAGTTGGTCCACACAGCCTACCTGGACCTCGCAAAAGCCTTCGATACAATACCCCACTCGGGCATTATAGATAAGCTCACCAGCTTAAATATAAACCCCTATGTCACTAGATGGATTGCAAACTGGCTCAAGGACAGAACCCACATGGTTAGAATTGCTGGCGCCATGTCAGACTCCAAACCAGTTACAAGTGGTGTCCCACAAGGCTCAGTCCTGGGACCTCTTTTGTTCGGTATATATTTCTCGGAGGTACAGGCCAACACGGAAGGACTGTGGCTGACCAAGTTCGCAGATGACTGCAAACTGGGCGCCATAATCGACTCTCCAGCCGACACAAGCATCCTCCAAATGGGCCTCATAGAAACAGACAACTGGTGCCAGAGCCATGGCCTCAAGCTAAATGCCAAAAGTGTATAGTCATCCCCTTTGGCAAAAACAAAGTGCCCACAAATTACCACATAGGTGGTAATCCATTAAGTACAGAAGAAGTAATTAGGGACCTGGGGACCCAAGTTGATAGCAATCTCTCATTTGACAACCACGTGGCCAAAGTGGTTAGAAAAACATTTTATATAGCCCACCTAATCATGAAGGGATTCACATCTAGATCAGGGGAGGTCATCGTGCCTCTTTACTCATCCCTCATCAGGCCCATAATTGAGTACAATGCCCCTTTTGGGATGTACCTTACCAGACACCTGCAGCAACTGGAAAGACCCTAAAAGTACCTCACCAAGAGGATCAAAGGGCTCAAACAGATGCCATATGCTGCCCGGTTAAAGAAACTCCAGCTCTACTCAGTGGCATACCACCTGTTCAGAGGCGATCTGTGCCTGACGTATAAAGCCATGTCCAACCCAGAATTAATGGACATGCTGCACCTCAGAAAATCCAAATCCCATCGAGCTACGCGCATGAGAGACTTGAACCTCAGCACTGAAATAAATAGGACGTGCTGGAGGGACAGATTCATAACCCAGAGGCTCCCTTCACTCAGGAATAAAGTCCCAGTCCAGGTTAGACAGAGTCCCTCATTGACTCTCTTCAAGAGGAATCTTGATGAGTGGATGGGAGATCATAGGTTTACCCCGGGTATCACTTCTGTGTCACTGTTAGACAGAGGCACAGTATACTAACCTCGAAAAAGGGCATAGCAAAATAAATTTAAAATTGGTGGCGAAAGCCAAACACATTCTGGCTAGGCTTATAAATGCCCTAGGGCAGATAGCCTAGTATGAACCTATGAACCTATGAACTATGCATATTGCCTTTAGCTCACAATCTAACAGCTCCTCTCTTTATTCATTTAGATACATTCATGACAGAGCCTCAGCTATGTGCATCTCTTTGCCAGGTTTAGAGACAATGGTCATTTTAACTCTCTGTAATAACAACATCCTCTGCAACCATGACATGTTCCGTATAGAGGCTTATGGAAAATGCTTTGGAGTTGTTTGTGGCCAATTATCATGCAAACCATTCTGCCACAGACATATTCATAGAAATGGTCACTCCCACAAGCAGTAACTAAAAGCTACTTTTCTGTCTGTTCATAGCTTAGTTCAGAATCAGTCAGTTCTCCTGACTTTATTGTAGCAATCCTGCTCTGTTACCTGAATGACTGCCAGCAGCTTGAAACACTAGGCTTTACCTTATCATAGTACTGCTTTGTAAGGGACTCTGTTACAAGTTCCATATGAATATTAAACAGTTTTCCCCCTGTGTCAGCTCCCAGTGCCACAGTGTATATTTTAACAGACAACTTCCTCAATGGCATGGACACCTTTGACAGATTGTATACACAGTTGGTGGAGTGTTACACCGTACTCATTAACCTCAACAGACAGTAACTGTCTTGTGGTTGTTCCTTGAAAACACGTGATCTCTGCTTTTCAGGATGCAGTTAAAGACCTAGATTTGTCAGCACCTTTCATACACGTTAATCCTGTTAAATATAGTTACTGCTTATATTGTCTTAGCCAGTCTAGTTGCCTTTTTATTCTCATTGTTTGGATTCACTCCAAACCAATATGCCAACAATTATGCTCACAACATCCTTGAGACCTTCACTGATTTGTGCCAAAGAATTTCCAAATGGCATTCTCAGGAATCTGTTAAATCCAAATGGAAAATTAAATGTACACAGCTCTGAACTATCTGGGTTAAGTATGATTAGCAAAAAGCAATAAGAAATGCTTAGTTGTAGGCATCACAAAGACAACTTTATCATCTGTTTATAATGAGCAGTGATTCTTCAAAACTGATTTAAGTCCTATGGATCAATGCAAAAGTGTTTTTGCAAGAGGACAAGTCTCACTCTGCATCCCCCAATGTGGGGGGAGGGAGATGAGCCTTCCACACTCCCTGCACAGTTGCATTAACTTGAAAAAGGGTGAAATTCCTCCACAAAGGGAATAATTTCTGACACAATACTGACAACAATGATTTCTTATGGATGGACTCTGATCATCAGAGAGTTGAACCACAGGCATGTGAAGCTCAAGGGTTCAGTCTTCATCCAACAATAGGTTTCCTGATAATATCACTGTGTTTAAAAGAAACCAGGTGGCTGATGTACATTTGCTGCAAAGTGCGAATATTTATCTGTGATGTCAAATGCTATGTGGCTGGTTCATCTGAGAGATTTTGCTTCTGTCATTTTATTTTATTTGACTTATTTCATCAGCCTTATGTTTTTTTATTCCAGAAATTAATTGCTTTAATTGTTTGTACATTTTATCCTTTCTTATTGTTTTAGGTTTTGTTAGTCATTTTGTCTTTTCATATTTATTTAATCATTTATTCACTCATTTAATCAAGGGGTTACTAATTTCAGTTTCCAAATTTCACCTGTTAGTCTAGTTGTACTTTTTGTATCAGCTGCAGCATTTATTTTCATCAATTTAAACAGTTGTAATAGGATGGATGAACTAGTTAAACCACTGGCTGTAATATTTTATTAACGTGATAAGCAGGTAGGTAACTGGTATGAGGACTCTTTTTAGTCACAACCTGAGTCGGCAGACAAAAAACACTGAATGTTGAACAGTCAGTAAATTGTAGTGATTCAAAATGCATACAAGATGGTTATATAAAAATTGATGTGAACACAATAAAAACATTATTTATATTTGAAAGAAGTAACATTTATTTAAAATTTAGAGTAAGCACAAGAAACATTATTTGCATTTTGTAGATGACCTGTAAAACAGTGAAAGTGTGTGCAAGTTAGGAGCTACTTATGAGGGGTATGCAGTGGCCAGTAAAAGTTGAAAATGCAATGCTACTGAAGCTGCATCTGATAATATCTTAAGTGTTATTTTGTTCAACACTACCACAAATGTACTGAACATATAACAAAGACACACAGCCAGTCTAGAGACATATATACTGTTTTCTATCATGGCACCAACTGTGCAAAAGGAAAAACCATGTAACTCTCAACATATAGGTTAAATGCTTTACCAATCATACCTCTCAACCTCATAGTACAAGGAATCTGGACAAAGCAAATGGTCAAAATCAAAAACAGATTTTAAGTATTGATCTTACAAACATATAAAGTCAATAGAATAACAAGTTTTGCATTGGCTTGCATTTTACAAGAGATTCGAAATCTGAATCTCAAATGTCTGCCATTTTTAGTTAATTCAACCCTCATTAAGTTGCCAGAAACAACACATTTTATGAGAGACAAACCAAAAATATGAGGCAAACATTTGGATATTCTATGAAAATCTTTACAGTTGAGTGATATATGTTACTGATATTGCTCCTGGAGTGTTACTCTCACTATGTACATTCAACTTTTTTATCTCCATCTGCCAAGTAGTCTGAAACTTTTCTTAAAGAGTTTATATTATTTCTCATTGAGTAAATAATGAATCATCCAAGCTGACTGATCTTAACAACTGGGTCTACAATTAATCTGTTTCACTTATTAAAGCATGTGATGATGTGAGGTAGTTCCAGCTGTAGCAGGAGGAGTAGGACAGTGGATGTGTAACATATGCCAGCATAGCTAGCTGGAGCTTTGTAAAGGATTATGTGCTATTTGAATATCAAACTGATTTGTACAGATGCTTGCATTGAAAATGTATTTGTAAAGTTTCTTATGTTAAAAATGTATCAACACTGTATCCTGATGGACAGAGGAAGAATGTACATGTACGTCAGGCTGTATTATTGTAACTGTTGAAATGTGTATGTTTTAACAGAAAATACTGGAAGAGAAGATGTTAATCTCAGTCCAGCTAATTTTGAAAAATAGTCTGAAATTAAATTATCTGGCTTAGGCCATAAAGATTGTATCTTACAGTTCTGTTTGCAGCCCAAGATTAAATGTCTGTGAGAAGCATGGCTTACTAGCTCTGTAGGAGAAGCGGAAGTGTTAAAATTGTTTTATGACTTCCAGATGCTATAACATGTCTTAGCAAAGCTCTATCTGTGTGTATGATAGCACATATGTGCAAGATTCTGGTTCAGTTTCTAGTAAAGGGGGGTAGTATGGGAACCAGAAGTCAGATGACCAGATGTATATGATATAATTCTGTAAACCAGCACTGAAATGATGTTCTAATACTAAATGACACAAGGAAGGAAGGCCACTCACCCACATCATCTTGCCTTGCTCTAGTAAGTGAACCAGGGAATAGTAAATCTTTAGATTAGTCAGGAAAATATAGTGAGATTAGTTAAGTATTGTTTTTCTTTATCTGTGTGAACCTTTCCATCTGTGTTATTTTTAATATTTCCTGTGATTGAAACTCTGGTGGTTATTATAAATAGATATTTAGTATTTTCATGCTCTTTTATTATTTATTATTAAATATATTTAAACTTTTCATTGAAGCTGGTCTTTTAGAGAATATTTTAACCATTGAAAGTGATATATTTATTTGGTGACAACTGTGGCCACTCATGGAAGCCTTGTTGTTGGTCAAACTACCATTTGTATTAGTATTATTATAAGTATTGTTATACAATGCAATGAAAAAGTGTTTGCTCCCTTCCTGATTTCTTATTTCTTTGCAGGTTGTCACACTTAAATGTTTCAGATCATCAAACAAATTTAAATATTAGAGAAAAATAACTCAAGAAAATACAAAATGCAGTTTTTAAGTGATGATTTTATTTATTAAGGACAAAAACTCTCCAAACCTACATGGTCCTATGTGAAAAACTAATTGCCCCCTTGTTAACTCATGAAGTAACTGTGGTTAATCACATTTTTGGGAAAGCTGAGTTCAATTTCACTAGTTGCACCCAGGCCTGATTAATGCCAGACCTGTTGAATCAAGAGATCACTTAAAGAGAACCTGTCAGACAATGTGAAGTAGGCCAAAAGATCCCAAAAAGGACAAAAGAAATTCCAGAACAGATGAGAAACAAATTAATTGACATCTATCAGTCTGGAAAAGGTTACAAAGCCATTTCTAAAGCTTTGGGACTCCAGCAAATCATGGTGAGAGCCATTATCCACAAATGGAGAAAACATGGAACAGTGGTGAACCTTTCCAGGAGTGGCCAGCCTACAAAAATTACCCCAAGAGTGTAGCGACAGCTCATCCAAGAGATCACAAAAGAACCCAGAACAACATCTAGAGAACTGCAGGCCTCACTTGCCTAATTAAGGTCAGTGTTCATGACACAACCATAAGAAAGAGACTGGACAAAAATGGCATGCATGGCAGAGTTCCAAGGCAAAAACCACTGCTGACCAAAAAGAACATAAAGGTTCATCTCATTTTTGCCAAAAAACATCCTGATGATCCCCAAGACTTCTGGGAAAATATTCCGTGGACTGACGAAACAAAAGTTGAATGTTTTGGGAGGTGTGTGTCCCATTAAATCTGGCATAAAAGTAACACAGCATTTCAGAAAAAGAACATCATGCCAACAGTCAAACATGGTGGTGGTAGTGTGATGGTCTGGGGCTGCTTTGCTGCTTCTGGACCTGGACGACTTGCTAAGATTAATGGAACCATGAATTCTGCTCTCTACCAAAAAATCCTGAAGGAGAATGTCAGGCCATCAGTTTGTGACCTCAAGCTGAAATGCACTTGGGTTCTGCAGCAGGACAATGATACAAAACACACCAGCAAGTCCACCTCTGAATGGCTTAAAAAAACAAAATGAAGGTTTTGGAGTTGCCTAGTCAAAGTCTGGACTTGAATCCAAATGAGATGCTGTGGCATGACCTTAAAAAAGAAATTCATGCTCCGAAACCCTCCAATATGTCTGAATTAAAACAATTCTGCAAAGAAGAGTGGGCCAAAATTCCTCAACAGTGATGTGAAAGACTCATTGACAGTT
>NC_056728.1:1747564069-1747606569 GCF_019279795.1 Protopterus annectens | reverse complement strand
TGTGTGTGTGTGTGTGTGTGTGTGTGTGTGTGTGTGTGTGTGTGTGTGAGAGAGCTACTTGGGCAGGAACACGAAGCACTGGTTGGACAGAGAGGGTGCTGGAAGTTTTGGCTTGACCACTTGGCTGAGTTCTGAACCTTATAGTTGTGCCACAGGGGAGTCTTATTGGGGATCTGGAGAGAGAGAGAGAAACCAGCCCTAGACTGACTGTGATCCCTGTGTGCTTTTAAGGGGAATTGTACTTTACTGTGTGTGTACTTGTCATCCTCCCAATGTGCACGTTCCTCACTGGTGTTATTGGTGAGGATTGAGGCTCTTTGATTACTGGGCCAGTGCACGGGTGTCAGAGAAGTATAGGTAAAAAAGTCCACACCTTCCATGCTATACTATCCCTCTACTCTCCTAACATGATAATTTTAACTGAGACCTGGCTAAATTCTGACAATAGTGACAATGAAATCCTTGCATCTGCATACAACATTTCATGAACAGATATAACGGCCAAAAAGTGTAGTGAGGTAGCAATATTTTTCAAACACCACCTAATAGTTGAAACCTTAAAATTAACTATCCCTAACTTTGGCAATGCAGCGCTTCTGTTTACTAAGCTACAAATGAATCCCAAAAAACACATCAACATTATAGGGGCTTACATCCCACCTGGTAATAACATTCCCACACTAGAAAATCTACTTTACTGAATCTCCAATGCTGTTCCCCAGGAAACAATCCTTCTGGGAGACTTTAACATTGACTGGCTCATCTGCTCCTCCCAAAATCCAGCAACCTATATTAACCTTCATGGGTTCACCCAAACCATCACCTCTCCTACAAGAATAGACAAATCTTCTAAACAACATATCCATCCTTGACTGAATTCTGTTGAGCACCCCCACCCTATGCTCTCAAACTGGTTGTTTGCCTGATGGTCTTAGTGGCCACCTACCAACCTTCCTTCTAAGGTCTGTACCCATCATAAGTCAACTGTCTACTGTACAATTTGTAACAAAAAAATTTCACCCCTAACAACTTTATCTCATCTCTAAAGAGCTGCAACTGGGAAACTCTTAGACAACTACCCTTGGAGGACGTCATTAAATCCTTCAACAACACTTTCCTAGATATACTAAATTACCATGCACCATCAAGAACTGTTAGAGTAAAATCCAATTATGCACCTTGGCTAACTCAGGAATGCAAATCCCTGCTAATAGAAAGAGATAAAGCCTAGGAACAGTACCATAAAAACAAATCACAAACCTCAAAACTATCATTTGTACAATTGAGAAACAAAGCAAAGAAGCTTGTTAAACTCGACAAAATGTACTACTACCACAGTATCCAAATAAAACATCAGAAAAACCCTCAAAAGTTCTGGGCTGCCATTAATAATATTCTGTATCCAGGTAAAATCAACAACACCCACACCGACAACAACTGGTAGCTCTGATAATATAGCAACTCAGTTCAACAAGTACTTCACAGAAACTATCCTAGCCATCTCAAACTCACAGAACACTCCCACCACCATCTCACATCACAAAATAGCACCAACTCCTTTATATTACAACCAGTCTCTGTTAGTACCATAAAAAAACGTGTTATGAAACTAAAACCAACCACACTAGCAGCAGACAAGCTCCCCACTGACTTTTTACAAATTGCTGCAGAAACAATAGCTTACCCAATAACAATACTAATAAACATATCAATCACAGAAAACCTAGTACCCAAAATCTGGAAAATCTTCCACATCATACCTTTACACAAAGGGGGTAATTCCACCAAATTGACCAACTATTGCCCAATTGCCATTCTGTCACCCCTATCCAAAATCCTAGAGAGATTAGTTCATACACGACTGATGCATTACCTTCACACACAGAAATTACTCTCCCACACCCAGCATGGCTTTGTATCTGCCATCTTCCTGGACCTTTCTAAAGTGTTCGACATGGTAAATAATAACCAACTTATTAACATCCTTGCCACTCTAAACTTCAGTATTACTTCTATTACCTGGTTTAAAAGCTACCTATCAGGATATCAGCAAGTTGTTCAATGGCAAAATGACCTTTCTCCTCTTCTTTCAGTAACCCTAGGAGTACCCCAAGGCTCCATCCTTGGGCCTCTACTTTCCTCTCTATTCACCAACAAACTCCACACTGCTACTCCTCAACCAACAGTTATACAATGTGCAGATGACTCCACACTAATATGTACAGCCTTGTTTCTCCAAGACCTCCAAACCATAACCCAAGACTCCTTTCTAGCTGCCAAAACATGGTTCACTAGCACCCAACTCATTCTAAATCCCAGCAAAACTAAGTTCCTTCTTTTCTATCCAAAGAGAACTCCCTCATCATACCTGTCATTCAATATCACATCCAAAAATAAAACATCCATCACACCAGTTACCTACACTAAACTTCTAGAAAAAAATGACAGAAATTTGAAATGTGATATGTACATGTCCCAAACTATTAAGAAAGTACACAAGAAACTAGGCACTCTTTACAGAAACAAATAATTCCTGACCAGAAACACAAAAGCTACCATTGTGCGCACTCACCTCTTGTCCCCACTCCTTTATGCTTCACCAGTTCTAACCAACCTCAGAAACACTGATCTAGCTAAACTTGAATCTTGCTATAATAAAATTGCCAGGTTCACCTCTGACTCCCCATATAGGTTGCATCATTGTACATCTGTTAAACTACTAAACTGGCTGGAACTACCACAACTATTACTGTATAATCAACTAACCTTTGCCCATAAAATTCTGCATCAACCTGAAAAATCCCCTGCTCTCCAAAATCTTCTACAACCACACTCTAACAATCATACTCTATGTTCTAGCAATAAACTACTTCTTAAAATATCCAAAGCAAACAACTAAGCCAGAGAATCACTCTTCTCAAATTTCATTCCCAAAGTATGGAATAAACTACCATCCCCAATAACCTCCAACTGCTCTATAGTTCACTTCAAAAAACTTCTGAAGTCACACCTAACTGAATCCTGGCTCTGCTCCTGCACCTGTCCTGGCTTGTCTCTGGTTCTGTTAGAATCTCAAGAATCTCCTTTCATACATATCCTATTTCTATCTTTCTGTTACAAATGGAATATATGCCCACTTTCGTACTATATGCACACTAACATTATGTAATATGTGTAAGGTTTAAAGTTCCTGTAAATTTTACCAACTATATACATGGGTCAGTCCTCAGTAGCTTGACAACTTTGTATTGTCTAGTTTTTGTATTTCTGTATTTTTGCTGTACTTTGCAAATTTTTATATTTTTGGCAATTTTTTCTGTACTTTATGTACTGCTATACTGTATTTCGAAGCTTTTCTCTCTGGGCCTCTACTGAAAAGGGACCTGTGTCCAGTCGGACTTTCCCAGTAAACAAATGTAAAATAAAAAATAAATAAATATTAATTGTACACAGTATAATTGGGTACCCTTGTAAGAGCCTTAGAGTAGCTGGCTTTGGAGCGTTGTGATGGCAGTATCTACCCTATAGTCTGGGAAGAATGGGCATAGCTAGTAAACCTGTGCCAGCCTTTCCCAGATGTGTATGTGTGTGTGTTTGTGTTTGTTTTTGTGTGTGTGTGTGTGTGTGTGTGTGTGTGTGTGTGTGTGTGTGTGTGTGTGTGTGTGTGTGTGTGTGTGTGTGTGTGTGTGTGTCTGTGTGTGTGTGTGTGTATGTGTGTGTGTGTGTGTGTGTGTGTGTGTGTGTGTGTGTGTGTGTGTGTGTAAAAAGCAAATCTCAAACAGTGTGTGTGCCAGCTACTTGAAGCAGGGACACAGAGAACTGGTTTCACAGAGGGTAGTGGAGGACCTGGCTTGGAACACTCGGCTGAGGACTCAACTCTATAGCTGTATCAATGGGGAGTCTTATCGGGGGCCTGGAAAGAGAGAGAGAGAGTGAAAACCCAGCCCCTGGACTGAGTGTGTTCCCTGTGTGCTCTTAAGGGAAATGGTGCTTGATGCAGAGATCTGCATCCGGAAATAGTGTGTGTATCTATGTTTCTCACACTGAACGTTCCCCACAGGTGCCAGTGGTGAAGATTGAGATTCCCTGATTACTGGCCCAGATGAGGAACATCACAAAGCATTCTTCCAGATTACAGAGGACTTTGATTTTGTTCAGGTTATTACTACTGCTACCCACCACAAAGTTATATGTAAAAAGTTGCAAACTCCATTAAGCTGTAAGTGCCAGTGACGTGTGCTGCTCTTCATTCCTCTTATTTCTCTCATAGGTACTCTCTCCAGCAATAATCCTAGACCTCATTACTTTGGCAAACACTGACATTAGCACTATATCTTGCCAGAAAGCTAACAGCATTTATTTTGGCAGTAGCGGCTTTCATGTTATGTACAAATTCAAATTCACTTGTATTTCCTAGATACTACTGAATGTTAAAGCAGCAAACTAAACAAATAAATAAATAAATGAAAGGAAAAAGAAACAAAACACTCTTTTCCCACTCAGTAATACCAGCCTTTATATTTCTGTCACTTTGGTTTGTAAAGCTTTGGCATAAGATATAAAAGCCTTTTGTAGACAGACTGCTACAGAAACACTATTTTGTTATTTCAGTACAGTTTTTATTTATTTTTTTGATCTTTAATAGAGATACTTACATACAATGTGAGTTGGTGAATACAGCTTTGAAGAAGAAAATTCATGTACACAGCAAAATAACACACAATTTGCCAACAACATAAGTTGCAATATTTAATTGTAAAATAGTGTATAGTATCATACAATGAAAGAGGGCGGCCACGGTGGTGCAGTGGTTAGCATTGCTGCCTCACAGCAAGAGGTTCTCCGGTTCGATCCTCGGCTGGGGTGCCTTCTGTGCGGAGTCTGCATGTCCTCCCTGTGGTCGCGTGGGTTTCCTCCGGGTGCTCCGGTTTCCTCCCACATCCCAAAGACATGCTGCAGGTGGATTGGACACTCTAAATTGGCCCTAGGTGTGCGTGTGAGTGTGCCTTCTGTGGAAGGTTGGGCGCCGGGCTGGCAACTCGACACCATAAAACTCCACTGCCATTCAATGTGCGGACAAGGTGATCCGCTGTGGCGACCCCTAACCGGGAAAAAGCCGAAAGAAGAAGAAGAAGATCATGCAATGAAAGATACGCTGAGATAAAGATAAAATGACCAAAGCAAAAAGAAAAAAAAATAGAATCCTCAGAAAGAGGGGTTATTCTTGATTAACACTCAGGAACGCCATGTGTTGCTTGGCTGAGGTTTTGAAAAGCTTCTGGAAGACAATCATGCAAATAGTTTTCCTTTAGCAGGTGGTGCACTTCTGTTAATGAATGGATTGTCTTATCTCCCTCACTCCCATGACATTAGTTAGCTAAAATTTACCCTTACTCCAGCAAATGATAAAGCAAAGTGGGTTGAGGAGAAAAGTCAGATTTTACTGGCTAGATTTCCTAAACAAGCTAATGTAAAGATGCTACAAACAGGTGCAACAGATGATAGTTCTGGAAAATGTTTCCATATACCCTTATTTACAGAATGGTACCCACAACAATATAAACTGTATTTAGGGAACATTTTTGCTAAGTTGCCGCATACATAGAGTACTCATGGTAAACATTTCCATCTATAGAATCTTCATGGTGGTGTATAAATGGCATTATTTGATGTCAGTGAAAGTTAGATTTTTATCTTTTATTACATTAAATGTGTAGGTTTTCTTCTTATTTGGAACTACTAATAGGTTTGAGACAATAGTAAAATGTTTTTGTAACTTTCAGAATTCATCTGTGTGCTATATAAAAACACAAATAGCTTTCCTTCTTCTGAATCTTTTCCTGACCCCTATCCACTGACCATTAGCTTCCTCACACTAAATAACCAGTCCTTTAATTTCCCCATCCTAAATACAATGTACCAAAGTTGTATAAAATGGTCAGTGGTGTGCTGTTCAGGTTCATTCAAGTATTCCATAGACCTAAGACTTGAAGGCCAACACAGACACATAGGAGACAGTGCTGGGTACAGACATTTTATTTATAAATATGCAAACAACTGCTGATATTAAAAAAAAAAGCATGTGACAGAAAACATGCAGGTTAGCTATATGGGTACAGATTCTTAAATCAGTACTCTACTCTATAAATGATATCCCTCCCCTTAGCTTCAGATCTACAAACAAAATTCTCACAGTAGTAACTATACTATGCAATGCAATACAAGAGATATCATATGAAATGCAATTCACCATCTTCAATCATGTAATACATTATGTAACATTTCATAACATTTGGAAAATGCTTACATACAAAGTTATGTATAATAATTATAAATATTGATCTCTGCTTTCATAATAAGCAGAATAGTCTGCCACCATTTTGTAGGTGTCTAAACAGGATTTCTTAATGCTGCTGACACATTACTATTATTATTGGTAGATGAGGTCATAGCCAGTACTGTAGTCACGTCTGGTAATAGACACCAGGGCCAGCCTTATGCATAGGTTAACTAGGCGACCGCTTAGGGTGCCTTATTTGGAGGGGCGTTCATTCCAGTTTATTTATTTGTTTTTTAGTGCAACAAAATATGTTGCTTTTTTTGCTCTAAAAAATAAGCAAATAACATACGGCACCCTGCTATAATAAATGCTCCTGCCCTACAGAGTGACGGCACCACAGGGGGGAGGTGCTCCACTTCACTATGACCATTCAAGTCAAGCAATTTCAAGTTGCACTGTGAGGTGATGGGGTAGACACCTCACAATGTTCAAATAGTAGGCATGAAACTGTCCTGCCAACAGCAGAGACAGTATCAATATGTTGCTTTATAGGTCTCCAATGCCTGCCTTTACTGGTCAGCTGTATCTTAAGGGAATTAGGAGGGACATTCTGCAAATTCTGGACAGTTGAGAGAAACAGGGTGATAATTATAGTATTATTATTATTATTGTTATTATTTATTTATTTTTTATTATTATTTTCTGGCAATATTTATGGCTTTGTGATTTCTGTGAAACAACTTGGAATACTGTGATATGTTGCAACTTGTCTGCGTAGACTGGACTAGCAAAGATGAAAAACTTATGCCATTGCCATCAGACCTCATGGATATAACTGTTGGGTGGGTGTTGGGAATACTTCTCAACTGTCTCTGATTTTGGCACACTTTTGCTTTGTTCCTCCTAATCCCTAGTAAAAGTGGTTATTTTGGGAGTTATAGACTTCTTTTGCTTCAGAAAATGCATACTATTTCAGATTCTCTTATTCTTTTTTTAATACCTTTATTGAACTATCACTTAAGACATTATCAAACATACATTTATATAAAAAAATTAACATTTTCCCAGTTGCAAATATTGTACAGCACATGTATTCTTTTGTAAAATTATCATCAATCCATTACATAAATTGCTCATTTCCTGCCTTCCCTTAAACCTTACTCCTCCTCCAAAACATTATTCTGCATGCATTGTTCCAACAATTTCCATTTTTTCTATGTAATTTGCTCCTACCCTTTTCTAAAGATCCCACTTCCACTTCTTTTATCTCTGTTACACTATTCAGTGCTTCAAATACAGTTGGCTTAGACTTTGATTTCCATTTTCAAGTAACTGCTTTTTTGGCAGACATCAAAATTAAATTTAAAAAGGCCTTGCTATGTCTAGGCAATACAGATCCTGTATCCCAGTGCAAAAAAGTCATTTCCTTAGTTACACCCATTTGCTCACCCAATATTTCTTATGTAGCACTCTGCAGGGATTTTTTAAAGTCTGCCAACTCAGTACACTCCCAAAACATATGTTCCCAGTTACCTATTTCTTCTCCATCACACCAACATTTAGCATCTACCTGAGGAAAATTCTTTGGAGTCTGCTTGAGGTATAAAAATACCTATGCAAACACTTCCAAGTAAAATTCCTAAATCTTCTAGACCTTGTTCATATTTAGGAACCATACATATGTTATTTTATTGTTTCCTTGTGAATTGCTTATTCAGTCTCTCTTTCCAATCTTATCTAACCTCCTCTGATTAATTCTTATAGTTGTCATGCAATATTTTATATGCCCTACTAATTATCACTTTTTAATAGCAGCTTCTGTTTTAGGTTCAACAAAACCTCTAATAGAGCAGGACTTTCACTTGGGATCCCCCTATCCCTTTCTCTTTGCATATACTCTGATATGAATCCCTGATAGGGAAAGCAGTCTTTAGAGTCTTATAGGTTCATACGTTCATAGGTAGGTACTATGCTATTGGCCCTAGGGCCTATATAAGCCTATCCAAAAGAGGTTCCCTGGCTTCTGTCACCCAAGAAAATTATTTTCCTGTGCTCCTGTCGAGCAGAGCCACAGAAGTGATCCCCGGGGTAAATTTCCTGTTTCCCTTCCAATTGTCAAGATTTGTCTTAAAGAGGGCTAATGAGGAGCTTTGCTTGACATGAATGGGTAGTCTTTTCCAGAGAGTGTGGCTCAGAGAGATTTGGATTTCTTTAAATGTAGCATGTCCATCAGATCTGGGTTAGACAGGACTTTGTATGCTAGGCAGAGGTCGCCTCTGAGTAGGCGATATGTGACGGAGTAGAGCTGGAGTTTTTTGAGACAGTCTGCGTATAGCATCTGTTTGAGACCAGTAATCCTCTTAGTGAGGTATTTCTGTGGCCTTTCTAGTTGTTGCAGATGTCTTGCAAGGTACATGCCAAATGGGGCATTGTACTCTATAATGGGTCTGAAGAGGGATGAGTAGAGAGGAATGATGACCTCTCTTTTTCTAGAGGAGAACCCCTTTGTGATGAGGTGTGTTACATAGAAGGATTTCCTGACTACTGTGGCGATGTGATTATCAAAGGAGAGTCTACTGTCCACCTGTGTCCCAAGGTCTCTTATAAGACTTTCAATGTTTAGTAGGCTACCGCCTATGTGGTAGTTCATGGGTACAAAGCTTTTCCCAAAGGGGATGACAATGCACTTCTTGGCATTGAGCTTTAGGCCATGAATTTGACACCAAGCATCAGTCTCAGTGAGGCCTCTTTGTAGAATGTCCAGATCCTTAGGCAAATCTATTATTACTCCCAGTTTGCAGTTGTCTGTGAACTTCATTAGCCAGAGACCAGCTGTATTCGCCTGGACTTCTGAGAAGTAGATACCGAGCAGGAGAGGACCCAGGACCAAACCCTGTGGTACTCCTCTTGTCACTGGTCTGAAGTTGGATTTGGAGTCGGCTACTTTCACTGTGTGGTTCTGTCAAGTGAGCCAGTTGACCATCCATCTTGTGACATAGGGATTTATGCCCAGTCCAGTGAGTTTATCTATAATCCCAGAGTGGGGGTTGGAGTCGAAAGCCTTGGCGAGGTCAAGATAGGCTGTGTGCACTACCTTACCTTCATCTACAGCTCTGATGACTGCTTCAAAGCAGTCAGTCAGGTTTATGAGGCATGATCTACCTTTTACAAACCCAAACTGAGTGGGGTCCAGAGTTTGGAGGTTACCTATGTCTTTGTTTATAAGCTCCAGGATGATGCGTTCCATGGCCTTGCAGACTAGGCTCATCAGGCTAATGTGGTGGTAATTCCCAGGGTCAGTGGTGGCACCCCCTTTGTACAGTGGGATAACTGTCACTGTGTGCCATTCCATAGGCACAAAGCCTGAAGTGAGGCTATGGTTGAACATGGTACTTAGGTGGGGTGTCAGTTCATTCTGTAGTTCATGCAGAATGCAGCCTGGGATGTTGTCTGGTCCCATGGACACTGTGTTCTTGGCTTTGGAGAGTGCAGTCTTTACTTGTGCGTCTGTGATTACAGGGGCTTTGCAATCTTCCGGTATGGAGATGGGCCCTTTGAGGAGTGGGGGGGGGGTAAAGTTTGCACTGAACCTGTCTGCCAGGATGTTGGCAATATCAGTTGGTTCAGTAAATGTAGTGGCATTGTGCTGTAGCTCAGAGCAGCTCTGAGTGTTGCCATTGAGATTCTTGACATAGCTGTAGAATGCTTTGTGGTTGTCTTTAGAATCCATGGTGATTTTATTTTCATAAATAGCTTTGGAGGATTTTATGAGGGATCTCAGCTTCTTAATGAGGCTGACCAAGGAGTTTCTGCAATCATGGGATTTTACTCTTTTTTGCAACAGTTTTTTCCTTCTGTTGTAGAGTTTGTTTATGGCAGGGGACCACCATATTGACTTCCTTTTTTTGGAGGATAGCATCTTGGTTCTGTTGGGGATGGCACAGTCCATGCACTCATGTATGTGCTTATACAGTGCATTTGTATATGATTCACAGTCGTGCCTCTATTTTCCATCTGTATGGGTGATGTGAAGTTAGCCACTTCTGACTTAAGAAGCATGAAGTTGGCTTTGGAGAAGTTTTTTTATGGTGGTTTCCTTAATGGGGGGTGGGGGTGGGATATGGATGTCTAGGGTGATTAGTTTGTGGTCGGATCTGACCAGTAAGGAGTTGACCTCTGGCATGGAGCATCTGTTACCCATATTGGTAATGACCAGGTCCAGGATGTTGTTGCACCTGGTGGGGGTATGAACAAGCTGATCCAGGGTGTTGGAATTGATGAATTCCAGAATACGTTGAGCAAATGAGTTAGTACATGAGTAGTTTTCACAGTTGATGGTGGGGTAGTTGAAATCTCCCAATATTAGGGTATTGGGCTGTACCTTAATATTATCCAGTATATCGAGAAACATGGAGTGGGTGTCCTGGGGCATGGCGGGGTATCTGTAACAAGCTACAACTTGAATTGCAGTCTTGCCCAGTGTTGATTGTACTTGGATAATTTCAGATGCATTATGTCGAGCAACTAGCTTGGAGGTGTGGATATCCTTTATGAATATGGACACGCCTCCTCCTTTAGTGTTTCAGTCCAGGTTAGGTAGCCGAAAGGTGTGGTAAGAATTGTAGACTGGTAATGCAGGGGTGCTCTCTGGAGCCTTAAACCAGGTCTCTGTCACTGCACAGATGTCGATGTTCTCCATCTTAAGGAGTGCCTCGAGTGGGTGCATTTTGAGGTTTAGACTTCTGGCATTGAATAGCATTACCCTTAGATTTTGCTTGTTTGTATCTACTATGGTGGTGCGTTTGATGTTTCAGCCTTGCCTAAAAAAGACGCTATAGGGGTAATCCAAATGTCTTCTTGGTCTCTTCCCATTCTATTACCTTTCCATCAACAGTTATTGGCTCCCAATACCTTGGTTACTTTGCCACTTCTCTCCAGTAAATTCCAGCCCCCTCTCTCTCCTATTCTCTTTATCCGTAATTTTAGTCATCTTAGCAAAATCTCCTTTCTCCATTCTCATGCTGACATTTTTTTAGAATACTTTCTGCTACTTTATGAATATAATATTCCATATGACTGTTTTTATCCTTCTTATGGATCTACATCCAAAATCCTACTCTCGCCTTATTTCTTGAATTTTCTGCCTTCTTCATTGTCATCATCCCTTTTCATTTTGAATTATAGCTTTCTGCTTGTGTTATGTATATGAGCCGTAACTGCATAGCTGTAAAGTATCCTTTCAAATCAGGGAATCCTAAACTACCCTGTTCTATTGGAATAATCAACTTCTAAACCACCTTGTTCTATTTGAAGAATCAGCTTATCTGACTTGACCCTTACCCTCTTCCCCTCCCCTCACAGATAAATTCCTTCATTTCTTTAATTATTGTTCATTTTCACTTTTTGGATCTTGCTATCCATATAGTTTCTCAGTTTTTGTAGTATCTTTTGTTTAGTCTCTTCCCACATATCCTTAGCGGACATAACAGGATTCTTTTTAATCCATACTCCTAAATATTTCTAAATACTTCTTTTTATTGCATTCTCGTAAATATGGATATTGCTTACAGCTAAAGCCTTTGATTCATCTTCATTAATTTTATATCCCAAAAACCCTTGAAACTGTCTCAAAATATTCCACGAGATGTCATTTTCTGGTTTTATCATGAACATAATTATATTGTCTACAAATAAAGCCAACTTTTTTGATTATCATATTGATTAAATCCTTGAATTTCTGATCCCCTTATTTTCTTTGCCAATGGCTCTAAATGTAAAGCAAATAACATATTAACTTAAAACAAACACACAAAACTATGTACATCTTCAAATAATTACATTTAACCCTCCTGATAGAAACAATTGTCCAAATTGACTGATACATCCACAGTCATTACCTAACATAAAATTAAGGTTATCCATGCAAAGGTGCATGTTATAGCCCATGCTCCTACTGACACTAACTGCTGTCTGTTCTTGTGTTATCTTTATTCTCCTCCTAGATGTGAAAAACATTAAATTCTACACTTAAGAAAACTGCACTGGCTATCTTTCTGTATGTCTCTGTTGGCATACTCATGAGTCTGTTCTAGGCCCTTTACTATTCAACATATTCACTAATAATCTTCACAACACTACCAAAGAAGCCTCCATAGTACAATACACAGTCAATGTCATGCTCATATGCTCTGCATCAAGTCTACTGTTACTTCACAAGATGAGCCAGGATTCCTTTTCCTCAGCTGAGACCTGGCTGGATGACTGCTAACTACTTTTAAATGCTAAAAAAGTTATGCTTTTTACCCAAATCTTTGTTGACAGAGAAACAATCCTTCAACATCACATCAGCAAATAACACCTCAAATGAAACAATTTCCAACACAACGCTTCTTGGTGTCTTAGTTGTTGATGACTTAAAATATGATCAACACATCACTCAAGTCATCAACAAAACTCACCAAAAATGAGCTTCCTCTACAGAAACAGAAACAAACCTTTTCTCACTGACTACTCTAGGAATTCTTTAGCAACATCTTATCTTTCTCCTTCATTTCTCTATGCAGCACCCATTATGGCTAACTTTCAGTCTACCTTAAAAACAAATTAAAGGTTTGTTACAATAAAATATTTAAGTTTGCATTCAATTTACCAAACTGTTCACACTACTGCCTACCACTAAAGCAACTACACGGGGTTGAACTATGTAATTACTTTAATTATTCCCAACTGCTTAGTACCCACAAAATAATGCAGAAACTCAGCATTTGCCCATCACAACATCCTCAAACACTACTTCCCTCCTAGGAATATCTGGTTACAGAACAAATATCTTCTAGCCAGGACCACGTCTCATAGCAGTGCAGGTGACTCACTTTACTAAACCTATATTGCTAAGGAATGGAACTCCATCTCATATATCCTAAACAAGACAGCACTACCACACATTTCCAACACAACCTAAAACAACACCTTAGTTCCACATGGCTATGCTCATGCTCCCATCCTGACTAAACCACCAATCTCACTATCAGTCACCCTGACTCTTTCATCACCCTGACTCTTTCAGTGTTCTCATCCCTGTTTGTTTCTGTTTCATCCCCACTACTGCTCCTCCAACTAACATATATATATATATATATATATATATATATATATATATATATATATATATATATATATATAAATATGTATGTATAAAATCCTCTCCTACTACTTTACTTACCTCATCATCTTACCTATCTACTGATATCTCAACATCTCCACTATCAGAACTTTTTCTGCTTATATTTTTCCGATTATTCCTGCTTATACCCTTCCTTCTCCTCCTCTATTTTTTGTTCCTGCTCTAGTGACATCCTACCTCATTAATGTCAATATACCTATACTGAACCTATGTGCATTATCATTCATCTTGTATTTCCAGCTATAACATGTTAACATGTCTTCGACTTATGTAAAATAATATAGCTTCTAAAGTATATGATAAATGTCTTTACTATTTGTCTCCATGCTACCTGCAGCGTAGTGCTTAAAATGTTTAATTTTTATTGTTGCTCATTGTAAATATGTATTTTATGTGGAGCTTTTCTCCCTGGGCCTCTGCTGAAAATGTGACTTGTGCCCAATCAGACTTTCCCAGTAAACAACAGAAAATAAATAAATAAATAAATAAATAAATAAATAAATACACAGACATGGCTATAACTACTTGGGAGAGGGTTATCCAGATGACTGTAACTAATACTGTTGTCACTTGCTTAGTTTAGAGTAATTTCTCAAAGGGATAGATTTCATCACAGAATATCCATACCTATAGATCTTCTGGTGGTCTGGTGGATTTTGACACGAGTTTAATAGTGGCCCTACCCCGAACCCCACATAGTTTAAACCCAGCCCAGATGGTCACTGTAGCTTGTGTGAGGAGTTGGGGATGATGTCATTATTTCTTTAACTTTCTTTCCAAACATCAGAGGTCAGTATCTTCTCTTGGTTTGGGTACAGTATAGTCATTATTTCTTTAACGTTCTTTCCAAACATCAGAGGTCAGTATCTTCTCTTGGTTTGGTTACAGTCTAGTCATTATTTCTTTAACTTTCATCAGAAACTTCAGAAGGGTGCATAGATTGTCACTAGGCTTGTACAGGAACAGTGTACTGTTAAAAAAAGTAAGTTGGAAACATGACTGTATTTATTTTTTTCTTTTTCCTCATAATCAACCATCAGATGCATATAGAGGTGAGTATCCTTTAGGGGAGGGTAAAGAAACATTTTGCTTGTATATGTCTGACTGCAAATATGTTCTATTTTTTTTTTTTTTCGTTTTTTTTTCATTTTTTTTCAGGTGTGACATCAGAGGGGTACACAGAAGGTGGTTGCCTTCTGCAGCTAGGTCTGAGGAGATAGGTGTGTGTATATATATATATATATATATATATATATATATATATATATATATATATATATATATATATATATATATATATATATATATATATATATATATATATATATATATATATATATATATATATATATATATATATATATATATATATATATATATATATATATATATATATATATATATATATATATATATATATATATATATATATATATATACAGACACACACAGACACATACACACACACACACACACACACACACACACACACACACACACACACACACACACACATATATATATATATATATATATATATATATATATATATATATATATATATATATATATATATATATATATATATATATATATATAGCAGTGACTTAAAATGTATGAATATGGCCATTTGTCACTTAATTTTCATCCCAATTTAACACTAGACAAGGAGTCACCAAAAGTGACTAGCTTTTTTAAGGTGTCATAGTGAAGCAGATGCTATGTTCCGATATGATTTATGTGTCAATGCAAGAATTTGTCTTCTATGTTTATTTTGCACTGCTATTTGGTCATTTTGAGCAGTAAGCCTTGGATGCAACTCATTTTTTTTCCTTGAAATAAAAAGTACGATTACATTTCTTTTCTTAAGTATGATTTTTGTTCATGTTGCCATTGAATCAAAAGGTTATAAAAAAGTTTTACAATTCACCTCAGAGCATCTATAACCTCATGATTTCTGGCACCTAGCAGCCCGTAGATGCCCAGTGTAGTCTTGGTTAGTTAGAGTATGTTAAAAGGATTCAGGGTTATTATAGCTTAGCCTTGATCAGTTAGAGTGTATTGAATTTCCTCTCTTAATCGTGATTTTGGTTTAGGCCATCACTGAATGAAAAGATTGATTCAAAAAATGTAAAATGTGCCTCAGAGAATCTAGAACTCCCCATGGCTTCTGGGGTCCTGCTGGTTTCCAAACCCCAGGCTTAATGCAATTATTTCCACCCCAGTTATTATAGTGTAGTCTTATTCCATTAAGGTGTGTTACAAAGACTGACAGCAAACCAAAGTTGAAAATCAAGCCTGAATTTTTTCCCTTAATCATAATTTTTTTCCGGCCATCACTGGATATAAAACTTGTTTAAAAAAAAATAAAATATACCCCAGAAAAGCATCTAGAAATTCCCATGGCTTCCTTCACCCCCATCTTAATACACTTGTTTGCTGCACAGTTATGAGAGAGCAGTCTTATCTACTTAAAATGTGCTGAATGAATGAATAAATGGAGGAAAAAACTGGAGTATATCAAACCATTTGAAAAAGGAAGAAAAAAGTAATCTGGCTGGTGTAGGTAGGGCAACCTAGGGTGCCAGTTGACCTAAAGCAGGCCATGGATGACACTTTATCATTACTATTTGTATATGACTTTATGGACAGTACTGTAGAGATGTTTGACAATGCTGACACCTCATTATCCCTGTCAGTAAATGACATCATAGCCAGTACACTAAATACTAAGTACTGTAGATGTATTGGATAATGTAATATTTCAGACGGGTATTTTCATAGCATTAGGGCATTCAAGAGATTTACTGATTAGAACAATGCTATCTTTAGAACAGCTCAGTATCTGTGGAAGGTGTTGGGACTCTTCATATCAGATAATAACACTGGCATTTCACATTTCTGAGCTAAAACCAATCATACCTAATACAGATGTCTTCTGCTGCATCTTAGCAGCTGTCCAACTTTGGTCTCAGCTACATAGAATGTCTAGCTAAAAGCTTATTTAATGATAACTGATTTCTATTGTTCTGATTGTTCATCTTACAAGCTTGGGATTCTAACAACACCTAGCTCAAGTGCAGATAATACTTCGGCTGATTTGCCATACCAGGATATCTGCTTTAGTTGGGCTGTTTGCCAAGCCAGTTGTACACTTAGTATGTGCTGTGGTTGGAACAACATTGATAAAACAGCTGATGTGTGACTTTCTTTAAGGTGGTATATCTATTTGTTTGCAGACTACTAAATCTGAGTCTCTATTTGGCAATATGATTTTATAGGATAGCATTTATAGGTCAGAGACTAGAATGTGTAGAAAATACAGAAAAAATGAATGCCTAGAATTAGGTCCATATTTACCTCAAATTGTCATTGCATCAGCATTTTGTTTTCACTTTGTTTAAATATAACTCGTTGCCTTATTGCAACTGTTTATCTTGTCAGTGATAGGTGAACGTAGTTGTTAAACTTATACAGTGAGTGAATAAGGAACAGTGGCATTCTGACTAAAATAAGCTTTTAATTCCTTAAATGGCAGTATGAGTTTGTAGCCTGCTTTTTTCAGCCTTCTCATTTTCCAGATTAATACTGCATTGTGTTTTCTATTTAGGGTCTGTTCAAATTATATATAAATACTTTAAACGTGGTTATTACAGTGATGTAATGGTCACAATTGGAACATGTGTTTTCCTATCATTGTATGTTTTCAGTAGACCTTGTATTTTAAAGACCTTATAAAAGAAAATATATCAGTTTTAGAATGATGTTACATTGCTTTCCCTTCAACCCCTCATGGGGCTGTAGGTTTGGGGAATGCATTTGATAATAAGTGGCAAAAATGAAAGTAACTCCTGCACATTAAGCAAACGCTGAACTTTGCAATGCAGGGTGAAGATATTAGCCCAAATATGGCTGTAACTATAGCACTCATGTACTGTATATTTGCAGTCAGGGACATAACCAGGATATTTGGAATTGTGCACCCACTTCAAATTATAGCCCCCACTACCACAGATATTACATATGTCATATGTCTGAATAATACACATTTTTAATATTGAAAAAGAACTTCTGGATGACATATTTTTCCTATAGAACAGTTGAAAGATTTTGTTACATACCATGAATATACCATCACTTTGTTTTAAGAATAGCCTTAGTCTGAAGACTTCATTTTTTAGATTTAGCATGACAGCATCTGAACCTAAGATTGACTTCTCAGATATAACATTATATACTGAAAAAGATGGAACCATGAATACCAATCTGTACCGGAAGGAATGTTGGAAGAACAAGTTACCACATTGTAGTAGTATGCATCCTGGTCATGTATATCATAACATCATGAAGGGTTAGTCATTAAGAACATCTTGACTATACATGAATGATAATGAATATTCACAAGCTTCACAACTTCTTGATGGTGATTTTAGATCGAGGGGTTATAAAGTTGGAGAAATTAACAAGTCTATGAAAGAAGCAATGAATGTGAGGAATACTAAAGGGAAACCTTTCTTTTCCTAAAGGAATGGCCAGATACAACAAAAAAGATCTACAGCAAATCCCACAGATCAGAGAATGAGAGTATTGTTAACCTACTCAAACGATATACAAACAACTGGAAGATTCTCACTACAGACCATAAAATCAGAGTTAGTAGGCGATCAACCATCATTTTGTTTTAAGAATAGCCTTAGTTTGAAGAGGTGCTTATGTCAAGGCATGAGGCACAATTCTCGACCTATTTCAAATAGGATTGGAACTTATCCATGTTATGCATGCAAAGCCTGCAGCGCTATATATTCATACAATGAGTTTTTGCATCCTGTTTATGATAAGAGGTACAAACCAGCATTACATGCTGATTGCAGGACTAAGAATGTTAAATATCTTACATTATGTCAATTATGCAGCAGTTTTTACATTGGAAAAACCAACAAATTATTAAAGGAAAGGATTCTCCAATACCTTAGTGATATTCATAATAGTGACATCAAGAATACCCTGGTCAAGCATATTCTGACTAATAAAGGGCATACTTTTAAATTTATGGTGCTTCAGGTCATCAGAGACAACATCAGAGGTGATGATACTGTAAATCATACAGGGATTATGGAGATGAACTGGATAGCCAATTTGCAAGCAGACAAACCACTAGGTTTAAATGGACAAGCTCCCCTCAAACCTGCTTCGAAAGGATGAATGCATCTATGAAAAAGATGAATATATGACCTGACTATGTCTCTAGTATACTTATATTTATATATTCTATTATTTTCACTAAGGTGGATGCATTCTTTGAAATATGTGATTGTTCTAGTTGGATGAGTTGTTATATATGTATTGCCCTTCCACCTTTCTTTTGGTTGTGAGTTGATGGCTACTTATGAGGACATGATACAATTGTACAGTAAATGTATGGCTGAAAAGGTATGCTTGATTGCTCCCTGCTGAATGATATGTATGCACAAGAATGTAATTTTAATTGTTGTATATGTTTTGTCCATGTTATGTTTTTTATTCAATGATTCAGCTATTGTTAGTGTGCGTAGCTGAGTTGGATGGATAATATTTTGTCTGATATTGGAAGAATGGATATATAGGTACCGCCCTTTTATTTCCTGATTGGTTATGAGTTAATACCTATGCATCAGGACATTATTTGAGTGGATGTAAGATGACTGGCTGAAACACTCGACAGTGAGATTTGATTGGTCCATAAGAATGCAGTTTTGATAGGCTGCTTATAGATAGTTCGTGTGCAATCAGATTGGATCTATACTGATCATTTATTTGCAAGGATTCAGGTAACATTAGTATGTGCAGCTAAGATAAATAGATGTTGCTTTTAATTCATTTTCACATGGGATGATTTATACATTATTATTTTTTAAATAATTACAGTTGATATATGTTTGATCAGTGAATATTGGTTTATGCAGTTGATCAAGGCTGTTACATTGACTGTTTCTTTTTATGAATGGTTGTGAGCTAATGATCATACATGAAGCTGTGAGATGATGGACTAATGAAGTTTAGTGACATTTTGCATTCATATTTCAGTGATTATGAATGGATGATTCATTCATGTGATTGTAATTTTACATGTTCGCTTATGAACTGGTTTCTTATCAGCTATATATTTATTTATTCATTATTTTGCTGCCAGCATGCACAATTGGGATGAATAGAGGTCACTTTTAATTGATTGCTTTAATTCTGGTCTGTTTTCACATAGGATGATGCCTAGACTATCTTTTTTAAATGTCAATGTCTCATTTATTTGATTAAAGATGACTGAGTTACTTATTTGATTAGGGTTGTTGTATCAACTGTTCCTCCTCTCTTTATGGTTTTGAACCAATGACTATGCCTGATTTGGATAAATGAAAGACAATTGGGTGATGCTGTATCTATGGATACCTTATATCCAAGTTTGATTGGTTATGAATAACTTGCTGTTACTACTCATCTCATCTTTACTACACCTAACTGCCCTCACATCCTTTACCTTCTCACCTCATTACTCCACCACCTCCACAGCCCCCATCAGTAATCTTGACAGCTTTCAAACATATCTCTCTACCTATTATAAAGAAATAGTCTCTACCAATATAACATAAAAACCTTTCCCTACACACACAGAACCATCATTACCCCTAACTACTTTAATCCCAACTCCAGTTATATCAATAGTTCCAAGCATACCTCTAAGCAAAAACACCCTAATTACATACTCTATCTCTCCAATTTGACTTTATCTGGAAGCATTCACCCCAACCCTGGCCCCCACCACACTTAAAACAATGACCCCATACCCCCACACCAGTCCAACTCCTACAAATCCCTTTGCTTGGTAACTCTAAATATCCAAAGCCACCATAATAAAATCCCCAACCTCCATGCATGGCTCTCCCATAATCAACCTGACATCATTGCCTTGACTGAGACCTAGCTTAAACCTTACATCAAAGATTCTGAAATCCCCCCCCACTATCAAATCATTAGATCTGACAGACCCAATAAAAGAGGAAATAGAGTTGCAATAATCTTCACTAACTACCTCACTACAATACCATACTCCAGCCACATTCCCAAGTTTGTCAACGCAGAAATAACCATTGCTTTGTTAAAAATAAACAAATATAAACATCTCTGCATTACTGCCCTCTATATTCCACCAGGAAACAACATCCCCATAGTAGAAGATATCCTCACTTGAATCTCTTCCAACATAAAAAAAAAAAAACAAAACAATCATCCTAGTGGACATAAACATCAACTGGTCAAATTTGACCTCCAATCCCTCTATCACCAATATAAATCTATTCAACTTCACCCAGCTCATAGACTCCCATCCAGACCATCCAAAACTATTCCTCTGGATCCATCTTTGACTAGATACTCATCTCCCACCCCAACAAAATATCTGATGCAGCCACCCTCCCCGATTCTCTAAGCAACCACCTCCCCGCATACATCTGCTGGTTTCCATGCACCCTACAACACCAACACCACTATAAGGAAACTTGCAACCTATCTAACTTCAGCCCATTACTTTTCTCCAACATCCTTAAAAGGATAAACAGGAACATACTAAAAATGCCCCCATTAGATAATGCCGCTGACTATTTCAACAATTCCTTCATGGTCACACTAAACAACCAAGAACCAATATACATAAAAAGAATAAACACTAATCCTGCCCCATGGCTTACCAAACCCAAAGATCTCATGCACCTCAGAGACAAATCCCTGAAGTTTTACCAAAAAAACAAGACCCAAGACTCCCTGTTGCACTTTAAACAACTCAGTAACCAAGTAAAGAAACTAGTTCAGAAAGATAAAAAAAAATTACTACACTGAACATCAATCCAACCACAAACTAAATCCCCAAAAATTCTGGAATTCCATCTTGTCTCTCCTTAACTTAGGCACAAAAGAAAATCCATTCTCACATCCCAAAGACATCTCAGGAAACTGCATCTCTTTTTAACTCTTTCTTCATAAACTACATAGCTGACATTACTGCCCCCATTCCTAATAATAGCATGGTTCCCCTCTAATTATCAGCCTCCAAACCTCCCTGGAAGCTTGCTACAACAAGATATCTAAATTTGCAACAAATTCCAAATACTCCTCCCACCACTGTAATGCACTTCACTCACCAAATTGGCTGGAGCTCCCAAATTATCTCCACTATTTACAACTTACTACTGTTCACAAACAAACTCATCTTCAAACCCTCTGCCCCCCCCCCCTAAGTTCTATTTTCACATCTTATCTCCCCAATAGGCCCCTTAGATCCAAAAACAAGAATTTACACCTTTTTCACAAGCATAAATGACCTCCTGGACATCTCATATTCTCTTGCTCCCCAGCCAAAAAGTGGAATGCTCTCACATTATCCCTCAGAACTACCCAAAACCCTGTCAATTTTAAATCTTCTCTAAACTCTTACCTATCCTCTACCTGGAACTGTTCTTGCACTCAGTCCTCTAATAACCTTACCCCATGAAACTTCTTAATTCTTTGCTATACTTGCCTTTATTCCTCACTATATTTGACTTAATTCTTGCTTAGTATCCTGTAAAAAATCCTGAAATTTGCAATTTATTTATTGTCTAACTGCTGAGTAAAAACAATGTTTATAATTGGTTAATTCTAAACTTTGAACTGTATAATGCTAATGTATGATGCTACTTTCCACATTCTGTACAGAGGATCTCCCTGAGCCTCCACTTTTCAATTTCTATACTTGTTTATAACATGTTACTAACCCATTTTTTTATAATTGTATAATTCTGCTTTAAGATGTTACTTTTCCTGTACTGTGTTGCTTTTCTTGTACTGTGGAGCTTTTCTTCCCAGGCTGCCACTGAAAAGGGCTCAACACAGCCCAGTGGACTTTCTCGGTTAACAAACTGCAAATAAATAAATAAATAAATAAATGTAGTATTATTTGTGCATTTACAGATTAGTTTCACACGCTATAATTCTGATTTGCTCTTTAAATGGTGTGAGTAATGTGAGACTGTTCATTAGTTAGTTATGTTTTTAGATGGGTCTCCTTCTAATGCCCGAAACGCCGTTTCGCCGACAGGGAAATAACCGACGCCAGAAACCCGACAACGCAGTTGACTGACATGCTCGAATCCCGACAGACGGAAGACCGACAAGGGGAATGTGTAAGCGCGACCTGGTAAGTATGCGATAGTGAGGGATTTAGGAGTAGGGAGCGGACAGGTAAGTGTGCAATACTCAGGGATGTAGGGTTAGGGTGTGTGATAGGTGAGTGTGCGGTAGTGTCGGAGCTTGGGGTTTGGGGTGTGTAAGTGAGTTAGGGTTAGGGTGCAGGTAGGAGTGTGCTTGGTAGTGTCGGAGCTTGGGGTCAGGGGTGTGTAAGTGAGTTAGGGGTAGGGTGCAGGTAGGGAGTGTGTCGGGTAGTGGCAGAGCTTGGGGTTTGGGGTGTGTAGGTGAGTTAGGGTTAGGGTGCAGGTAGGGAGTGTGCGTAGTGTCGGACCTTAGGGTTAGGGTTTGGGTTAGGGCTAGTGGATATGTGTTGTAGTGTACTGTGTTGTTGACGTGTAGTGTGTCGGTGTTATGGTGTTCGGTGTTTCGCGTTGTCGGGTTTGTGTGTTGTCGGGTTTCTGGCGTCGGTTATTTCCCTGTCGGCGAATCGGCGTTTCGGGCATTAGAAGTAGACCCTTTTAGATTTATGTACGTTTTATTTTGTAGCTCTGATGAAGGACTTATTCTCCCGCTTATCTGTTTCTATCTTAGTTCCATTACAGTTTAGTCCTGGTTCATGGTAGTCAGACTGATTTGTTTTTGCAGTCCTCTATGGCATCTACTGGTCGGAGACTAGAATGTGTGGAAAGTACCTCAAAAAATGAATGCCTAGAATTAAGTCCATATTTATCTCAATTGTCATTACATCAGCATTTTGTTTTCACTTTGTTTAAATATAACTCGTTGCCTTATTGCAACTGTTTATCTTGTCAGTGATATGTGAACGTAGTTGTTAAACTTGTACAGTGAGTGAACAAGGAACAGTGGCAGTCTCACTAAAATAAGCTTTTAATTCCTTAAATGGCAGTATGAGTTTGTAGCCTGCTTTTTTCAGTCTTCTTATTTTCCAGATTAATAGTGCATTGTGTTTTCTATTTGGGGTCTGTTCAAATTATATATAAATACTTTAAACGTGGTTATTACAGTGATGTACTGGTCACAATTGGAACATGTGTTTTCCTATCATTGTATGTTTTCAGTAGACCTTGTATTTTAAAGACCTTATAAAAGAAAATATATCAGTTTTAGAATGATGTTACATTGCTTGCTGCACCAAGCTTTCCCTTCAACCCCTCATGGGGCTGTAGGTTTGGGGAATGCATTTGATAATAAGTGGCAAAAATGAAAGTAACTCCTGCACATTAAGCAAACGCTGAACTTTGCAATGCAGGGTGAAGATATTAGCTCAGACCTAGCTTACTATAGCACTCATGTACTATATATTTGCAGTCAGGGACATAACCAGGATATTTGGAATTGTGCACCCGCTTCGAAGTATAGCCCCCACTACCTCAGATATTACATTTGTATTTTTAATATTGAAAGAACTCTGGAAATGACGGGTGTAATGAAGTAAAAGAAATGCTGTTTTGGCATTCTGAACAAACAATACCCGTGACAATAAAATACAGCAACGGTAAATTTAACAGGGCCTTTTTCCTGAAGTTTGAATTTTAACACATCTCATTCTACAAAGTGAATAAGTTTTTCCAGTAAATTGTATTGATATGTAAGCCTGGCTACACTCTTGTTTATACTATTTACTGGTACCTGAAAGAATGCTTCCCTTTGGTCAAAAGGTGCGCAAGTGTTAGACATCATCTGCCTTTATAATTAGAGGGGCTATCTTATCTTGACAAAAATGGTTATTGTAAACTGTCCGGTTAGCACAGTGTACTTCGATTCTTCCATCAGGTAACCAGAAGTAAATATTAAGCAATGAATGTGCAGAGATTTTGCAAACTAATACCCATTGCTCTGTGAAAATGTTTGAATGTGGTCCTGCCAGACTGATGGATCCCTGCACAGTGTACAAGTGATACACAATGTTTTCAAGTAGTCTGAGCACTGCAGATGACTTATTTAAAAGCAAGGCAGGCATGCTAAAGAAGAACCCAAATGATTCCTTTGTAAGTTGTGGGGGGCCTGTTAGTTTTAAATATTCATTAAGATTTCACTATGCATAGCAGCTTATTTCAAATTCTGCGAAATAGCTAAGCTGCCAGTTTGTCTGGGGTGGTCATCTATAAATAAATACATTTTCCTTCTATGCTACTCTAACCAAAACACAAAAACAGTAATGCACAAACACTTGTCTCCCACCTGCATAGCCACCTGCATAGCTTTTTATTGTTTTTAATAGTAAAGTAACTTTCAGTTACACATAGCTATTAAAATTTTGGTTACAATCTCAGTATACACTAAAGAAACCCAGCTTGTCAGGAAATAGCAGCTCTAACTATGAAATGAATGGGGCAAACTATATAACATTTAATGGATGATTTTATCAGTTTTACAAACTTTTCTGTATATGTTACATTTTTTTAATCTGAATGTGGCTGTAAAATGTGCAATACACAATGGTTTCATTCCTCCCTGGTTACATTTGGAATTTGTATGCTAGCAAACAGATGCACAGGTGAAAACAGCCCTTTCAAAAGCCAAAAGCACAGTGTCAATGGGGCCAGATGGTGTCCCAGGCTGCAGCTTGTAAAAACTACAGAACAAACTAACCCCCCACCTAAACACGCTGTTCAACCTCAGCCTCTCCACAGACTATGTGCCCATAGAATGGTGCACAGCAACGGTTATTCCTCTCCACAAAGGAGGAGCCACAACTGACCCTGGTAACTATCGCCCCATAAGCCTGACTAGCCTGATCTGCAAGGCTATGGAGCTCATCATCATGGAACTCATTAACAAAGACATTGGGAACTGCCAAACACTTGACCTGACCCAGTTCAGCTTTGTTAAGGGCAGATCATGCCTACTAAACCTGGTTGACTTCTTTGAGGCAGTCACCAAGGCCATAGACGAGGGAAAGGTGGTTCATACAGCCTACCTTGACCTCGCCAAGGCTTTTGACACCATTCTCCACTCGAGTATTACAGAAAAACTCACCAGCCTGAACATAAACCCCTATGTCACGAGATGGGTTGCCAACTGGCTTACAGACAGAACTCACATGGTAAGAATAGCGAGCTCCAGGTCCGACTCTAAACCAGTCACAAGTGGTATCCCACAAGGCTCGGTCCTGGGACCCCTACTGTTCGGCATATACTTCTCAGAAGTACAAGCAAACACAGGAGGACTATGACTAACCAAGTTCGCCTATGATTGTAAACTGGGAGTCATAATTGACTCTCTGGCTGACACGGACATCCTCCAATAGGGCCTTACTGAGACAGACACCTGGTGTCAAAGTCATGGCCTCAAGCTAAATGCCAAAAAATGCATAGTCATCCAGTTTGGGAAAAGCAAAACATCCACGAATTACCACATAGGTGGCAGCCCCCTTAATACAGAAGAGGTAATAAGAGATCTGGGTACCCAGGTAGATAGTAATCTCTCCTTTGACAATCATATTGCCAAAGTAGTTAGGAAATCCTTCTATGTGGCCCATTTAATTGCTAAAGGGTTCACATCTAGAAATAAAGAGGTTATAGTGCCTCTCTACTTGTCACTCATTAGACCCATCATAGAGTACAATGCCCCATTTGGGATGTACCTCACAAGACACTTCCAACAGCTGGAAAGACCACAAAAGTACCTCAGCAAGAGGATTACTGGCCTCAAATATATGTCCTATGCAGCCTGACTGAAAAAACTCCGGCTGTACTCAGTGGCATATCACTTACTCAGAGGTGATCTCTGCCTGACTTACAAAGCCATGTCCAACTCAGAATTGATGGATATGCTCCACCTAATGAAATCCAAGTCACTGCGAGCCACATGCTCTAGTGAGCTAAACCTCACCACAACAATAAATAGAACATGCTGGAGGGATAGATTCCTGTCACAGAGACTCCCCATGCTTTGGAACAAAATTCCAAACTACATTAGGCAGAGCCCCTCACTAACACTCTTCAAGAGAAACCTTGATGAGTGGATGAGTAACAGAAAATACACCCCTGGGATCACTTCATTGGCTCTGCTTGACAGGATCAGTTAATTAATCAATGGGGCGGCGAAAGCCGACACACTCTGGCTAGGCTTATAAATGCCCTCGGGCAGATAGCCTAGTACCTACCTATGAACCTATGATTCTATTTTTCTAGATAACTGAAATATCTGGAAGAGGTCAATGACTTAGAGATCTAAGTGTGACCGACCACTAAGTTAACTTGATAATGTGTTTTGCTTAGAGAAGCTAAATATTTTAGTAAAATATGACTTTGTTCTATTAATATATGCTAAGGCTTTCCAGTTTTCTTGGTAAGAGGTCAAGAGGTACATACAGAGGGAAGAGAAAATACAAGGAAATCAGGTATGATATGCAAAATTAAAGAAATGTACCTGATTTTCCTTGTATTTCTGCCCTCTCTCTCATACCTCTAAACTGTCAGGATTTCAAACTTAAAAAAAAAAAAAAAAAAAGAAGAAGCAACGGTTATCTTCCTTTCTGTGTTGTTTGCTTTCCAAAGCACTGATGTACTGTGTAAACATGGGGACATAAGTCCCATACGCATGCGCAGTACATCACGAAAGCAGCAGAATATGAAAAAAAAGCAGAACACCATAGCGTCGTTATACAAAGACATTATTTAAGAAAAGTAAGCAATTTCTTTCTTAAATAATGTCATTGTATAATAGCAATAACCAACTCCTGGGTCTGATATATTGAAGATTTACCCACAGTTGCCTTTGTTTAATGACTCGGGCTTCATCCTCATGATTAAACCAGAGCAACTGTGAATAAATCTTCAATGTACCACACCCAATCATTGGTTATTGCTATAATAATACCTTGCTTGCTTATTTTTAAGCATGCATTGTTTATATAACTAGTAAGAGTAAATAAAAATAATTAACTAAAACTTAAAATGGATCAATCAATATTCTTTACTTAATATTTCATTGATATGTTTACCTAGGTGTTTTACACCTCTTCAGAGCTTACATCACATGCAAACTGACAGATCTCTCATCTTTTTAGTTGAGTTGAACATTCATTGGAATACTTTAAAAGGATGTCCAGCACTGCCAATAATTTATTTTCCCCAGGAGGACAGGAATTACACTAGTGGGTCTTGTCTGAGTTTCTGAAAATACAGTGATCCTAATTCATAGGGAGTTACTAGACATGTACTCCAGAGGACCATTGAGGAGCCTAGCCCAAGGTGATGGTCGCATGGGCTGCATGAATATTCATTTGGTGTACCAAAATATTATCCGATTTGACTAAATACAAAATCAGAAAGAATCAAAAGGAAAAACAAGGTTACATAGTTTAAGGTACATTTGCCATTTTTCTTGTGTATGAGACAAAAAAAAGGCACTCAAAAGCAACTTACTTATGCCTCACATTTAACTGTGAATGTACTACAGAATCACTATACAGTGGCATGTTTGTTTAAAGGAAAAAAATAAACGTTACGTAGTTTAACACGCATATGACATTTTTTTAGTGTGAGAAAAAAATTGTAAAAACACTCAAAAGGACAGTATACAGCAATGTTTTTTTCCTGCTGACTACATGCATTCTGCTTTTTGCTAGTTTTCAGGTATAAATATACAAATATTGTAACTTAAAAGATGTTTAAAAAAACAAAAGCACTGGAAAACATACAGAATCAGTATAAAAAAGGCATGCTTGGTAAAAGGAAAAAATAAAGGTTAAATAATTTAAAATGCATACAGTATTTTCCTAGTGTGAGGAAAAAAATGCAAAAACAGTTGAAAGGACAGTATACAGCAGTGTTTTTTTTCCTTCTGACTACATGCATTCTGCATTTTGCTAGTTTTTAGGTTTAAATATACAAATATTATAATTTAAAATATGTTTAAAAAAACCCCAAAAGCACTGGAAAACATAGCACTTCATTCATCACATTTAACTGAGAAAAGACTTGATAGGATCATAGGAAGTTACTAGGATAATGGCCCTCGGGCCCTTACAGGCCTAGCCAAGTTCTACCATTATTCCATGATCATTACCTATTGTCCCTGTCTGAGAGAGACAAAGGTGGAACCCCTGGCGTGAATTTATGGTTACTCATCCAATCCTCCAGGTTGAAATTTGAAGAGGGCCAATGGGGTGCTCTATTTGACATGAAGTGGGTGTCTGTTCCAAAGCAGTGGTAACCTCTGGGAGACAAATCTGTCCATCTCCCTCCAGCAGGTTCTATTAATGTCACATACCAGGTTAAGGTCTTTACAGAGAGTAACTCGTGTATCATTTGACTTACGGATACACATTTCCAGTAAAGCAGGGTCAGAGATGGCCTTGTATACAAGGCAGAGATTGCCTCTGAGTAGTCTGTATGAAACAAAATAAAGTGACAGTGATTTCAGAGGACAGATGCTGAAGTCCTTGAATTTTCCTTGTGAGGAACATTTGTGGTCTCTCCATTTGCTGCAGGTGCATGGAAAGGTATATACCAAAAGGGTGTTGTACTCAATTATTGCCCTGATGAGGGAAGAGTGCAGGGAGGTTATAACTTCTTTTTTTTCGAGGCAGTGCCCTTATTTATGAGATGAGCAATATAGAATGCCCTTCTTATCACTCTGCAGACATGGTGGTCAAAGGTAAGGTTGCTGTCAACCTGTGTGGCCAGGTCTCTAACCACTGAATGCATACTTAAGGTGTTGCTATTGATGTGGTAATTAGCAGGAACATTGCTCTCACTGAAAGGGATGATAATACATTTTTTGCATTGAGTTTAAGGCCATAACTTTGACACCGATCATTTGTTTGTGTAAGACCCTCTTGTAGAAGGTTGACATCATTTAGAAATTCTATGATCATTCACAGTTTGCAGCAAATTTTGTCAGCCACAGACCATTAATTTTTGCTTGTACTTCACAGAAATAGATTCCAAACAGTAGAGGTTCCAGGACTGATCTATATATGGGTTTTATCAATGAGCCAGTTAGTGACCCATCTAACAATATATGGGTAGATACCTAGCTGGGTGTGTTTGTCAATGATGCCTGAGTTGGGGAGAGTGTCAAATGCTTTGGCTAAGTCTAGGTAGGGTGTATGCACAGATTTCCCCTCATCCAGGGCCTTGGTGACTGTCTTGATGAAGTCTACCAGGTGTAACAGGTGGGTCTATATCACATGTTTGAAGAATGAAAATATAGACTCACCTTTAGTTGACACAGAAATGTTGAAGCCGCAGTTTATCAAACACCCAAATCACTGATCAGTTGGCCATTCCGTTACATCTGCCCTTTCCCCGACTTTAGTGCGATCTCAGAGTTTGAATGTTTAGTTGGGTGGGGTGTGGGGTGCACAGCCCCCCACGTTGGGGGTGTGTGAAGTCCCCCACTCAAAAGTGTTTATTTTTTGGTGGTGTTAGTTGTTCACCTACTCATTTCTTTCCCTTGGAAAGAAATTGGTTATTTGGCCATTCAATGAACTGCGGGTTCAAGATTTTTGTGTCGACTAAAGGTGAGTCGAGGTTTTTAGTGTTTGATTATATAATACAGACCCTAACAGGCATGATCTCCCTTTGATAAATCCAAACTGAGTAGGATCAAGTGTTTGGAGGTCACCTATATCTCTGTTGATAAGGTCCATGATGATTTGCTCCACGGCTTTGCAGATAAGGCTAGTCAGGCTAATAGGGCTGTAGTTCTCAGGGTCAGTGGAAGCACCACCTTTGTGCAAGAGAATAACAGTGGCCATTTTCCATTCAGCTGGGATGAAGCCGATGCTTAGATTCTGATTGAAAAGAGTACCCAATGGTGTTGCTAATTCTTGTTGGAGCCCACGTAGGATGCAGCCTGGGATGTTATCAGGTCCCACAGATGCTGTGTTTTTGGCCTTAGAGAGGGTGTTTATGACCTGCTCTTTAGAGATGCAAGGTAGGGGACAGGTGGTAGGGATGTCATGTGATACATGTGGCAGGGACAGGGGAGTGAAGTTTTCACAGAACCTGTTGACCAATAGGTTAGCTATGTCCACAGGTTCAGTATATGTGGTATCATTAACTACCAGTTTGGCACAAATCTGGACCTTTCTTTTTAGGTTACAGATGTAACTAAATAATGCTTTATGGTTGTCCTTACTTGAGAAAGCTAATATAGATTTGTAGTTTGCATTGGAGGACTTCACAAGAAGTCTTATTTGCTTGTTTAAGCTGAGGAGGGAGTGTTTCCAGTTTAGGGCTCGCTCCCTCTTACTCTTAGACAGCAATTTCTTCATCTTATTGTAAAGCTTGTTAACAGCAGTTGTCCACCAGTCAGGTTTGCTCTTCCTTGCGGAGCTTGTTGTGGTCCTAGCAGGTATGGCCAAGTCAATGCAGTTATACAGGTAATTGTATAAAGCATTGGTGTAGAACTCAGCATAGTTGCCAGTTCCATCTGAAGGGGGAGGTACAGTGAAGCTATTAATACCATCCAATAAGTGGTTATAATCTGCTTTGGAGAAGTTTTTTAGTTTAGTTGCTGCTGGGGGGAGGCAGGTATGATAGTTACTTTAAATGAGACTGATTTGTGGTCAGATCTCATCAGGGAAGACCTCACAGTGGGGGGTGTTACAGTGGTCCTTCATATTGGTAAGCACCAGATTAAGGATGTTGGTACCCCCTTGTGGAGGTGTCAAACAGCTGGTCCAGGGGAGTTAAAGAAGTCAAGGAACCTTTGGGCAAGTGAGTTTGAGCACGAGTAATTTACCCAGTCAATGGATGTATCTTGATAGACTCAAGTAGATCCAAATAGGCAGAGTGGCTGTCCTGATTCATGGAGGGGTCCTGTAGCTGTCAATGACTTGAATAGGTGTCCTACCAACAGTTAATTGCATCTGAAGTATCTTCAGGGAATCATACTTTTAACCAATCTGTAGGTGTAGTTATCTTTAGTGAACACTGATACACTGCTTCCTTTAGTTTTCATGCCTTCAGTTTGTGGTTTGAATGTGTGGAGGGAGGTGTAACCCGGTATGGCTGGGGTGCTCTCTACAGCCTTGAACCAGGTCTCCGTGGCTGCACCAATGTCTGTGTCTTCCAAGGTGAGGTCTGCTTCCAGTGAGTGCATTTTCGTGTTAAGACTCCTAGCATTCAGCAGCATAACAATGACCTTGTTTTTAGATGGAGTTTTTTCATTGGGAATTTTGCCCTTAAGACACTGCCTGAAAAAGGCACTATGGAGGTGGAAAGAGCCTTAGCCAGTAGCCGAAATCCCAGGGGTGACAGATAAAGACCATCTCTGGCAAAGCACTGAGGTCTGTCGATCATGTCATCCCAGGCTGCAGATACTGGATGCCCTTAGAATGACACCAGAAACTAAGCCAATTATTGAAGTCAATCATTTTCTGTTTGTATTGAAGCATCATCCTAGGTGAAGGTAAAATGCTGCTTAAGGCTAGGGACATACCTGCCTGAGACACATAGTCTGAGATCTCAGTCATGTCTCTCTTCCTATAGTCCAGAGAGGTATGTCTCAAGTTGTTTCCACCAACTCCATCGTAACAGTACCTGTTGTTGAGAGACTCGCGTTCATATGTGATATGGCGTATCTTGTAACCTGACAGACAGCTGACCATGACCTTTTCCTTATCCAGCCTGGTGAGAGGGATTTCTGTATATCTCACGATGGAATCCCCTATGAATAATATGTTAAGTTTTGTGCTTTGCCTTAACGGCTTGACAGGTGAGACACTGGTGCATGAGCTATTATGTGTATTGTGTTCTGCAAAGGAAGTATTATATGTAGCATGTTTGTGATTGGGAGGTCTCTGGTGTTTAGGTATTTTTCTGTTGATGACCTCTGCATATGTAGGTATGTGTGATGTGGGTTTGTGTGGAGTAGGAGGTGAGGTGTGTATGCTGACAATCTGCTCATTGTCATATGTCCTGACTGGTGTGTGAGAGAGAATGGATTGAAGGTTCTTAATATAGTTGCATCTCTCACATGCTGAGTTTGCGTGGACTAGGAGTAGAGGGTTGTCAGTGAACATGAGGCAGTTGCTAAACTGCCACAGGATGCCCATGTCAACCAAACTGTGGGAAATTGTCTGTCCATAGTGTTAGGTAAATTTATCCGGTAAGGAAAAGAGGTCGCACTTATGAATAGTTAGTGGGTGAGAGGTGTGTTGATGCCTCTGAAGCTAGACTTAGGGTTTCACCTGACAGTAGAACAGGGCAGCAAAAATCCTCTGGAGGACCACAAGCAAAGTGCTAAAGGAAAATTTAACAAGCAAAACATTTGCATCTAAAACCACCAATGGTAACCACTGCTATTCAGCAGTGCACAATGGTGCACTATACTCAAACAAGAGCAAACACTGGACTTAAATAAAACAAGAAATAGCCCTGTTAACTCAAACTAGCCAATAAGGATGCTCTCTCTGAGCTCTAGTTCAATCACCCTCGATTAGATGGGACCCAGACAGCACTCTCCTCCCACAAGGGTGCAGAAGGGCCTTCACCAACAAAGATGGCTTGAATTTGATGCTCAGAAGTTACAAAACAGACTCAGAAACAACAAACCTGGAACTGGGCTATGCTACAGTTGAACTAGTACAGCATACAATAAAATGTAGCAAAAAATAGTTCAAACAATTCAAACAGACAGTAGAATGCAAATACAAATTAAAAGTGCAATATAAGAGTAAAAACAGGCACTTCTAATTAGTTGGAAGCAGCAAATGCCTCAGATCTTTCAGTATCTTAGTGAAGACTTGGTTTTAGTGCTCAAGTGATACCAAACAGTCTATATTCAGCAAATATGAATCTAGCCTATGCTATAAAATGCAGAAGTATTATAAATTCAAAGTGCATAAAATCACATTCACAACAGCAAAAACCAGTTTAAATAAAGCAGCAATTCACCAGCAATTCCCAGCTTAGAAGGGTGTAGGCCATACTCTCCTGCCACAAGAGTCTAGACACAAACCTTCCTAATGTAAAACAACTGGTTTTGGAGCCCAAGTGCTTAAGTCAGAACTAAGACACTTCAGAATAACAGACACAGTAGGTCTTCAACCAGCAATTCCCAGCTTAGAAGGGTGTAAGCTATCCTCTCCTGCCACAGGAGTTTAGACCATGAATCTTCCTAATGTAAAGTAACTGGTTTGGAACCCAAGTGCTTAAACCAGACTAGAATAACAGGCACAATAAACCTTCACCAGCAATTCCCAGCTTAGGAGGGTGTAGGCCTCACTCTCCTGCCAGAAGAGTCTATACCACAACCATTCTACTGTAAAATAACAGGTCTGGAGCCCAAGTGCTTAAACCAGAACTAAGACATTTCAGAATAACAGACAGAGTGAGCCTTTAACCAACAATTCCAAGCTTAGAAGGGTGTATACTATCCTCTCCTGCCACTAGAGTTTAGACCACAAATCTTCCTAATGTAAAATAACTGGTTTGGAACCCAAGTTCTTAAACCAGAACAAAGACAATAAGAACAACAGGTGCAATAAGCCTTTACCCAGCAATTCCTGAGTCAGAAGGGCAGAAGCTACCCTCTCTCCCCACAACCCTTCTTAATGTAAAATAACTGGCCTGAAGCCCAAGACCTTAAACCAAAACAGAGAGACTTAGAAATTACAATTTAATCAGGCTAATAACAAATAGTAATAAATGCAGCAGAATAAATGCAACTGAAACCTTTAAGAACAAGCAGCAAATGCAAAATAAAGTAATAAAGTAGGAAGAGACACAAATATAGTAAAAGCAGCATAAGAAAGTGTATTTTTTAGTTAAGTAGAAAGGTAGGAAACAGAAGATAATTCAAAGTTAAGAAACTAAGGGGGTGGTCCTTCCCAAATCATCTCACTGTGCTCAATAGAATAAACTGATGTGATGGCACTGGGAGGAGTGTCCAATATGAAACTTATAGTAGAGGTGGGCAACTCAAAATCCACCAAGTTTTAAGAATACAACAATAGTTGGGTGGGTGGGTGTGAAAATAAAATGGAGACAGAATCAGAACAAAAAAAGATTCCTGTAGTATCAAGAATCCTTGGAAAATAAGTTAATTCTCCCTGAGATAGGTTCACAAAACACAGTGTTTGCAGAATACTATTAAAACAACAATGTAAAAGCAGTACAGTAACAAGCAGATGGAGTTTCTTTAACAAGTGGAGATTGAAAAGCAGTGATAAATTCAACTTAATAAAAAAAATGCAGCACAGGATTGTTAAGTATCACTGAAACAGTTAGAGCAAGTGCAAAAAAAAACTTATATCAGCTTTGTTTTTCAAAATGGTTTTAGAAGCAGTCCAAATTTTGTGGCGAGCCACTGGTGAACAGCCAGCCACAAAAGAGCAGAATTTTACAAAATGTAATTCTTTAATACCAGCAAGATGAAAGACTTTTCTAAAATTAAACCCTCAGGCCAATCAGATAAAAACACAAAAAGCTATTGACCAATATGTCCCATCTAAATAAAATGGAGACAGAATCAGAACAGAACAGAAAAGAATTCATGTAGTATCAAGAATCCTTGGAAATAAGTTCACTAAACCTGAGACATGTTCACAAAACACAGCTTTTGCAGAATACTGTTAAAACAACAACTAAGAGCAAAACAGTAACAAGCTGATGTAGTTTCTTTAACAAGTGCAGGCTGAAAAGCAGTGATAAATTCAACAAAATAAAAAAAAAATGCAGCACAGAATTGTTAAATATCGCTGAAACAGAGCAAGTGCAACAGAATATGCTTATATCAGCTTTGTATTTCCAGATGGTTTTAGAAGCAGTCCAGATCTTGTGGCCAGCCACAGGTGAACAGCCAGGCACAAAAGACACTTATGACAGGCATAACTATACAAATATTGTCACTTACCAGAAGAAGAATTAAAAGCCCTTAACAAAATGCCTGCAGAAATTAGGCAGTGGACAAACGTTAATTTGAAGAACTCTATGAAAAATAGGTCAGGAATATCAGATGCATATTGTCTAATAACTAACACATCCACTCACCCGCTCCCCCAAAAATGATAGGTTAATAAATTGGAATATCTGATGCATATTTTCTAATATCTAACATAATAACTAATAATATTTTCTAGTAGCTAACATGCCCACACACCCACGTCCCCAAAAATGGTAGGTTACAAACTTAGAATGTGAAGTATGAAAAAACTTTATGTACAGGGGTGATTTCCATATGTGTCAACCAGACACCAATGTATGTATGATGTCACTGTCAAATCTGTGTGGCAGTCAATCATGCCTAATTTGCACATGACATCACTGACATTTGCCATATCAATCATTTAGGCCATGCTCACTTCTGCACAGATTGTCCAGGGGGTTACTATTGTACATTACCAGCATTTCTTAGAACCAATGTATGAAACATGTGTTCCTGTATAATAGATAACACTACCTCAGTATCTTTTTAACCAAACAAATTAAGACCCAACAAGGGCACAAACTAATAACGAAAAAATAAAAAATACGAACAGTGCAAACTTCAAAAAACACTTTATTACCACTGAAATAGTGGAATAGTGGATTTCGAGACAATCCACTATTCCACTATTTCAGTGGTAATAAAGCATTTTTTTAAGTTTGCACTGTTCATATTTTTTCTTTTTTTTTTTCCATTCTTACATTTTTATTATTATAAATGTAGATACAATACATTTTTTTTTGCTTTTAAGAGAATTTATTAAAACATGGGCAATTCTGTGTTACTGTCACGTTCTTGTTCATCTTTCCATATGTACATAGTATTGTTGTCATGAATGTTGTTCTTATCCTTGTCTTGCAACTTTACTTTAACTGCAACCCGCATGTTTTATATGCCCTGCCCTGCTTTTCCACATCTGAGGTGCTTGGGCTCATTATGATTAGAGAGTTGTGATGATGGTTTTTATTATTACTGCAACACCAAAATGTATCTTTCGCAGGACTTGACTGCAGTTTTTTTGTCTGTGTAGCATCAACCTGTACCTCATGCTTCCTTAACTGCTGCATACCTCCTGCTGCAGTCTCCATAAATAAGGCAAATGTCAATGCATTAATAGATTGTCAGTATGGAATAGCTTCCAAATCATCTGGTGATGAATGTGGATTTTACTTATAATCCTGAAAGAAGTATTTGTAACTCAGAGTATCATCATCATCATCATGGTAGTGATCTGATAATTCTCTATTTCTAACAGGACTCTTCAGAGGCAACATGAATACAATGAAAAGTAATTGACCCCCCCCCCAAAAAAAAAGGAAACATATAGAGCTGCACACTCAAGAGGGCAAGACTGAGAAGTAGTAAACCAGAAGCAAATCTTGGGGCATAACCAGAAGAGTAGGAGGCAAGTCTCTCTACTACCCTTGGAAGACAGATTGCAGTAAGAACGTGTGTTCTGTAAAGATACTCTGATCAACAATGTCAGAATTTACATTTACTGACATGGATTCATTAGCCAGTGTACTGTTTTTTATGCAAAGCTTTATTCTTTACAAAACAATCAGATACCAAAACAACATTCACAGAATGTGTAAAATTCTACATGATGCAGATTTGTTACACTTTCAGCTACCTGATATATTGTTAAAAAGAAAAAAATAGTATAATTTAGTTATACATGCCAGAGCAGCACAGTATCAGAGTTTATTAACTTCAGCAAGCATTCTACAAGAGTCATTTCAAATTAATCATAGAAAAATAGACTAAACTAACCTTCTGCCTCATTAAAGGAATCCAACACTCACAGAGGCTCCATTTTTGTCGAACATGAATACTAAATGGTCTGGCAGTGTTTTGTAATTTAAATTGCCTGATTTTATTAAAGTAATTCAATATTTACTCAATGCGGGGAGGCTCTTGCATCTCCCATTTTCCAGTAATACGATTTTCGATAGGAAGTATTACTACATTAATCACATTTTCCATATTTTCTCTAACATAACCCCAATTACCTAACCTAGTAAAAATGTAATCATTACTTGAAAGACATTCCCCCATGATTTTACACAATAATTCTTGCAAAGCATTTCTAAAATTGTTTAGTTTTTACAATTGTTTACTGAGTAATATTCCCCAAAATGTGAGCCTAATCTCCCTTACAGTCAATCAGGCATTTCTAGCAGTGTCTAGAAGCATTATGGAAAATATGGTTTCATTTTGATGAAATAAAAAAGTAATGGTGAAGACATTTCCAGTCAAAAATTCTGAATTTCCGTTACTCTGTGGCAAATCCAGGAGCTAAGCATACTTTAGTCCAGGCAATGCCTTACCAATTATCTTCTCATAGTTTCTTTTAGACTCATTGCTATATTCTCAGTGTTTTCTAAAATACATTGATAATCTAATTAGATCCTTCGTTTAGCCATTTATTTCCTAGGTTCTATCATAAATTGAACTAATTAGGTGCTTGGACGTCACCTACATGAGAGCTGGTTCTTTGTTACTCTTTTTTTAACCCTAAATATAGTAGTTGCTCTCTATATGTGATACTGAAATTGAGACCAGCTGATTCTTAATCCATACATTTGCTGTTTTCCATCTGCTCTCCAAATCTTGGCTCACCATTTCTCCTCCTCCATAGATTGCTCACTTCCTGGCAACTCATTTTACATTTCTATTAATGATGTTAACCTATGGGAGTACCTCTCTTTTCCATTCATTGCATTGCTGTCTATTGAGGATTTTTTTCAGCAATCTTACTGGTCAGGAATTCAGTTAAAAATGATTATTAGTTTGCTTTGCCTGTAACCAAATGCCAAATTATATTAACTCTAAATTATTTTACCTTCCATTGTATATCATTACCTTCCATTTAGAAAAGTAACAAGGAAACAGATGCAACTATCCCTTGAGATTATTTGACCAAGGTAACATTATTTTTTCTCATTTAATTCTTGGTCTTCTACCTGTCTGTATAAAATTGCTAAGTTCTTTATCAAGTTTTTGTCAAATCATAGCCGCTGAAGCATCAAAATAAAATTGTCCTACGTACCTAAGTAGATGGACTAAAAACATTTTTATGGCCTGAAGTTTTAACATTTGAAAACCCTTATTTTTGGCAATATTTTGTTTAGTGTTGCTGCCCATATTCCCATAGATGCAGCTCCCATATTAGGCTTGAGGATAATACCCAAGTATTTATTGCTGTCATTGCCCCAAAGGTAGGGATATTGCTATACTAAATCATTAGTAGGCACATGAACCTAAAGATATTTATATGCTACCTTTTCAATGACCCCCCCCCCCCCAAGAAATGGAAGTTGAAACTAGGGTAGAAGTTATTAAGAACAGTAGGAATCAAATGTGATTTCTTTAGGACTGGAATAACTAAGTTTCCTTAAGTACAGATGGGAAAATTCTGCTTCTTATAAAGGACTCCAATCTAATAAATAATGGGTCCTAAAAATGCATGCATGAAATAACCAGTATGACTGGACAGGTATCCAGACCACAACAAGTAAGATGTATATTTGAGATCACATCTTCACAGTTAGTAATACAAAACACCATCCAAGAACAAGAAGGCCTACTGTTCACTACATAGATGTGGAGCCCATGGAGAGGAGTAAATACAGATGTAATAGTGTCTGCATCTCACACTGTTGTGATATAAATGTTTAATGGATAGTGAAACAGGTCAGGCTTCACATCCTGTGTACCACCTGACAAAGCATAGCCAATCAATTAATGTCTCTGGACAGAAATGCTCCTTCATTACAAGAGATGTTATGCTGGCAAAGAATGGAATTCTTATCTCTACAGTACCCACATGCCTGCAATGACATTTTATCCTCAAGCATTCCTACTGCAAGACTTTAGAATCAGTCCAAGAATCATATACCCGTAGGGGGATATGCTGTACACGACAAGAGGAAAGCATATCCAAGACAACACTCTATTATGGTCAATTACCAGCTTCTTTGGATTGCTTGCAGTATTCTCCCAAAATGAGATAAAAGAATGATACAAAAAATATAACCTTGGAATAATTAATGTATTACAGTAGCTCAAAACTAGTGTGACAAATATAGGATAGTTCAGGAGCAAAGTGGGTTAGAAAGTCAGGAGTGATCATACCATGAGACTTGATCCAGCACTAGGCCAGAATTCCTCACATTCATCAAATTACTATGTGTAGTTATAAATGACTTACAGAAATAATTATCTGAGCAAAGCCAGATCCCTTCATAATGTAGATAAATAATTCTAAAACCCACTGACTTATCATTGACCTCATATTAGAAAGTTAGCAAGAGCAACTTTATTTTAGTGATAGAATAGAAAGTAGGAAAGGAAGTTTTTTTTTTTATTTCATTGCTCCCTGATTTATCCTACAACCTTTCTATCCAGTGCCCTATGTCCATGTCAGGCCTGCCAGCTTCTTGTTTCTCCTCTCAAACATTCTCCAATACACCTGGGGCTGGTTGCAGAATCTAAGAGCATCTGTGGGTTCTAGCCATCATCTTCCATTAATCCCCTCCCCAATGCTGTGTCTGTGGTTTGTGCATGATAGCAGACATGCAATAGGGGTGTACAGTGTATTGCCCTATGTCTGTGGCAGCTCAGCCATGCTGACCACCCTTTTTTCTCTTTGAACTACTGTCCCTTAGTGAGATGTCCCCAGTTTCCACCAGGGATCATTGTAGGACCCCCCCCCCTGTAACTGGCCACCTCCCCAGGATGGGCACTCCCACCCCTCCCCTGCCACTCCATGTAAGCCACTAACAAAATTTAGATTGGCTGGGCTGTAGTTAGGGCTTTGTCCCTGTATGCCACTGGAGTGGCTGTAAGTAGGCGATCTAGTTGATGAAATCTTGGAGGAATGTCTCTACCCAGTCACGAGGAGGGTAGATGAGGAAAAACCTACAATTATTGATGCACTCAAGATATCTTAAACACTGGTGACCTGAGACATCTAATCTTCTATTATAAACCAAGTAGCAACTCCTCCCAATCCTCTCATACCTTAGGGCACTTAGTACTATGGAAATACATGATGGAATAGTTGTTGCAAAACAGGTACAAACATTTATAAGATTGCCATGTCTCTGTTATGACTGTTACATCAGTATCATGCTAAAGTTAGATATAATACAAGATTTACTGTTGGGGGACCTTGCACTTACATATAGCACCTTATATGAGATGAAAGGAGGTCAGATCCTGCTATCCGCCAACCTGCAATGGCAAATAGAAACTCTAGGTACCATCTTAATGCATGAAGTGTGAGCCAACAACAGGCTGCATCTCACCCCAGGGTGAAAGTAAGGGATCTGAATGTCTACCGAGGGTATGCACCCAGTAATGGCCACGAAGGCCTACTTACTGTATCCAACCCTATGATGAAGTATGCCATGAAAATGTGCAGAGAGCTGAAATGAAACCTTGGAAGATGAGCAGAAAAAAAGAGGATAGAATGTCAGCAAAGCATCCCCATAAAATAAAATAAAAAGTTGGAAAAGAAGCATCAGACGTAACCATCCTTTTCCTTTGGGTTTGAACAATTCAGTATCACACCAGTTTCAACCCTTTGACTTCTGCTATCAGACAGGCTCTGATACAGTACACTGTAAATATGGATTAATCATAACCCTGTTTATCAAATTCCATTTCATTAAATACTAAATTAAACAGTGCTCATTGAAAAAAAAATGGGTATTGGCTGTGTGGTGTAAGGTTCTCCACAACAACCACTTATATAATCAGCTCTAAAGTAGCCACATTTTGAAGAGAACAATTTCTCCTGCTGTAAAAACTTCAAAGAAATCCCATTTTGATATGCCATTAACTCAATCTCATTGAGTTTTGTCATTCTTGATTACATTTTGCTAGTTCATTTTGTGCCTAAACCCTGTTATAGTCAAGCTGGATTGTACTGTAAAAGGCTCAGCAGATAGAAACCTATAGGTAGGATACATTCCAAAGCAATATCAGCCTACACATTAAAAATACATAATAAGCTATAACTTGTATCACTGTTATGGAGGCAATTTTCTTATCAATGGTAGAAATGTTTCGACAAGCAGTAATCAGTGTTACTCCACTCTTTGTATACTTCCTAATTCTTTACAAGTATTTTGATTTTCAATACCATTTGTCCTCAAGGACTACAAGATACATCCAGGTAAAGCTTGTTTGATGACATTCTGAAATGCACACATGGTGAAGACTCTGTCTCTCGTTTCATCCCCTGATTTATCTAACTTCCATATCCTTGATGTATGTCTGAGACCTAGGGTTGTATACTACTTTCTGATTTCCTGTGTCCAACCAAAATATTTAATTAGAGAAAACAGGTTATTAGCCATTATTTTTTCATCTGGTTCCACATTTATATTCTATTACTGCATTCAAGTTGTATATGGAGGCCATGTCTAAAGGGAGGCCAATCCTGTACTGATGTTAACTAATCCTCTTACATTAGTTTTGCATTGATTGTTAAGAGTTTTTGCTGTCACTTGTTTTTCATCTTATCTTACTTATCTTTACAAAGAGCATATCATTGGTCTTTAAACCTAAAGGCATTCTTGTTTTCATCCATCCATCTGTCTATCCATCCACCCATCCCTCTATTTTCTTCATGTTGCTAGTAAGATGAACAGGGTGATTTGGACTTCTCAATCCCTTATTAACAGCCCCCATCTCATTGTGTGGGATCTCTAGCTGTACCAAGTAAACTGAATGATATAGTCCTTCCAACATTTTCTGGGATTACCTTGGGAATTCCTCCCAGTAGGGAGTGCCTCAGTGTCTGGTACACCTACAATGCCCAGACCTCAACAGGCTCGAGGTGCAGTAGCCCTACTTTGAGATCCTTCAAGCCTACTGAGCTTCTTGTTTGTCCCAAAGAGTGAGCCCAGAAATTCTGCAAAGGAA
>NC_056728.1:1747496569-1747559069 GCF_019279795.1 Protopterus annectens | reverse complement strand
TGGGCTTGACATAGTGTGGTGGGTGTCATGGTGGTAATGTTGGTCAATGATTCTTTTCCTCTGTGTATACCATTCAGTGATGTTATCATTCACTGAAGTGAACATTTGCTCTTTACGCCTTGACAAATAGAGTTTTGTGGAAGTGAACATTTGCTGATGTGAAATAGACCCTGTTAAAGATTGTAAAGGGGGTTGTAGACTGGGATGACAGTATGACAGTTTTATAAAGAATATTAGGATGCAGTGAAACATAATGTAAGAGCAGTAACATTACTAGGGCAAGATGAGTGGGTCAACTGCCTGGTGTGCAAAGCGTTAGGGGCACAATCTACAATGCATCATCCTGATCAGTCTTTAGTGCAATACTGACTTTTAAAAGCTGGTATTGCATTTGTAACCAAACTTGAGCATTGTACCACTCTGTGTGGGATCTAAACTGTAGCAACTAACAAGTAGTTTGCTACAGTTTCAGAAGCAAAACATTTTTTAACTAAAACCTGAGCTCTGTAGCAGTCTGTGCAGGCAGAGTATAAACTGTAGCAACTGCTTGTTACATTGCTACAGTTTAAAAGAAAAAAAATATTTGCCATTATTTTAAACCTGAGAACTGTAGCACTCTGTGAAAGGCAACATGTAAGCTGTAGCAACTGCTTGGTACATTATAGCATGCACTTTGCTACAGGTTAAAAGTAAAAGAAATTTTTTTTTAAGTAAAATCTGAATGCTGTTGCACTCTTTGCAGGCAAGGTATAAACTACAGCAACTGTTTCCTACATTTGTAGTAAGCAGCTGCTACAGTTTAAAACAAGAGATTTTATTTTATTATTAAAGTGCGAGGAAGGAGGGTTGGGGGTAGGGCACAGAAATGGGACCTGAATGGCTGGAGCAAGGTGGGTGGGCATGTCATGCATCTGTCCACCTAGTTGTGCCAATAGAAGGAATGGAGGAATGGGCTTTTTTTGCTTGTTTCCTCTTCTTTCAAAGAATTCTGTGTGTGTGTGTGGGGGGGGGGGCAGATTGGGTACTGTTGTACTTGAGCAGGAAGCAACCTGTAAGTTGTGCAGAGGTCTTTTCTTTTTCTTTTGCTCTTCACTTGAAGAGCAGAGAGGGTGTGGTGCTAGTTTTTGAGACCCAAGGTACTGGTTGAGCCAGCTAAGCTTCTGGGGAGGAGCTACAGAGATAATGGTGTTACATGAGATGGTGATGGAGAGGTAAGATGGTTGTGTATGAGTTAGAAAAATAGCAAGTTAACTTTGTGCATAAGGAGAAAATGTGATTAAGAGTGGTTTCTGTAAGCTGTCCATGAAGCTAAAATTCCCACTATCTGGAAAATATCCTATGTAATCCCACTCCATAAAGGAGGTAGCTCTACTGAATTCTCTAACTATAGGCCTATAGCTATACTCTGTCCACTAGCAAAGGTTATGGAAAATGTTGTCTAATAGGTGTTTTTAACCCTTCTTTGATTAACCCTTCTATGATTGTAAATTTCATTAGAATGTATTCAGGGAGTGCACACTACTGGTAACCCCCACCTCCAGCAGAGATCTCTCTACACCCAACACTTTCTAGTTTGGAATCATTGTTTTACTCAGTCTTGTCCTTCCCAATACACTTGTCCGTATTTCTCCCACTCCATACTCACTCCTGGCATAAGGTTTCTATTTCTCTAAGAATTCCTAGTCTACAAAATTGTCAGCTGCATAGATACTTTTCACAGTGCTGGTAGTCTAAGTGCCTGTTCCTTGCTGTGCCGGTATAGAACTTGGCTCTGCAGTTATTTCTGTTTTTGCCATCCCCTTTTGTACCTCACTCCTACTGCTGCCTTCTTCTGAATTTGCTGAACTCTACTCAGTTATAAATCTCCTTTCCTTCTAGCTGCTCTTTTGCTAGTCCTTTCTTTTTACCTTGTTCTCTCTCTCATTAGTGAATTTGAATTGGCTTATTCCTAACCCTACCTAAAAAGTAGCTTACCCCTGCCCTCTAATATTTGAAATTTTACCATCACAAGAACCCCAAAATTGTATTACCTATAGCATACTAACTTTAAAAAGTGTAATACAAAAGGACATAATGTAAAGGCTTCACTTCCTATAAATTGAACCTATAAGCTAACAAAATTAAATGCATAAAAAAGTGCCATAATACCTACCTAACTGCTCTAAGGCAGACTAGAAAACCTTGGGATTTGCAATAGCCCCACTCCATTCGCCCTCGCTATGCTCGGGCTCACTGCACTCCCCTCCCTGCCCCCAATTCCCACCTGCCCCCACTACCTCTACATTTCTACATGATTAGCCACTCCCCCACCTATTAGCTCCTATCACCTCTCGCTGTGATTATTATTCCCCACCCAAACCCTTTACCTACATCTCACCAGCACTTATCAACTTTCATCTGTCAGCCTCCCACCCCCTTCCAATACAGTTACCTAACCACACTATCTTCTGGTACTGCAATTTCATGTATAACAGTTTCTTATCTCTCAAGCCACATCCCAAATAATGTTGCACTACTTTTTACTACCCCTCCTATTAGCCCCATACTTCCTTACCTTATATGAAAATCAGTCTCTCACAGGACTTCAAGTTCTAAAGGCCCATACTATCACCCAAGTTGTCAATCATCCCAACCATACTTACAGTACCAAGACATATCCAACATCTTGCTCTCATTTCCTACACTTCAACTCTAGGAAAATTAGCGCTAGAATCAAACTCTACCACAAATTTGTAGACAAATTTCTGAAACTTATCTCCAGCTTAGGCCTAGCCTATTACTTGGTGGAGACATACACCCCAACCCTGGCTCATCCACCTTAGACACATACTCCCCCTCTACCTGTAACCTAAGCTACAAACCTACAATTTCCAGGCCATCTAACTCTCTCTTAACCTGTCATGTTAATATTAGAAGCATTAATAACAAGGTACATGACCTGCATGCACTCCTTGCTGTTCACTCTCCTGAGATTCTCTGTCTATCAGAGACCTGGTTAAAACCTACCACTACAGACAATGAAGTACTACCTCCTGGGTATAACACACACGGGCTAGACCGTGCTTCCAGGAAGGGGGTGGGTGGGGTAGCTGTACTCTATAAATCAGAGCTGAAGGTAACCACAGATGTAGTACAACCACCTCAGATTAACAACTTAGAGATTCTAGCCACTAAACTGCAACTTAACAAAAGTAAATGCATTTATATCATCTGCATGTATATTCCCCTAGGTAACAATATAGCTACACTTGAAGGCACCTTACACTGGATATCTAGTCACTACCCCCAAGAAACCCTACTTCTTGGAGACTTCAATATAGACTGGGCCACCTGTTCATCAGAATCCCCAACCACCCATATTAACCTACACTCATTTACGCAAATCATTAACACCCCTACTAGGGTAGGTAAGCCCAACCAAAAAGAAAGCATACTTGATTGGGTACTCATCAATAGTCACCTCCATCTGTACACCTCTGGTACCCTCCCTGATAGTCAAGTGATCACCATCTCACATGTATAATTAAGCACAAAGCTATCAATCCCCAACAACCCTTACTAAGAAATGTTAGAAATAACAAAACTTTGACTCAGCCAAATTCCAACAGGAACTAAAATCATGTAATTAGTCTATTTAAAACTCTTCCCCTTAGAGGAAGCAGTTGTTTACTTTAACAATAAGTTCCTTGAGATCCTTGACTTACACGCACCTATTCGCTCAAAAAGAACAAAGGCAAAAACTGCACCATGGCTTTCAAAAGAGACTAGACTCAAAATTAGCCTTAGAAACAAAGCCTCGGCTTTATGGTGTTCAACTAAACACTTCCAAGATCAAATTAAATACAGGCAACTTAGGAATGAAACTAAAAAATTCACACTACAAGACAAAAAACAATACTACTGCAAATTACAGGCAGAAAATCAAAATAACCCTCAGAAGTTTTGGGCAGGCTTGAATAAACTACCGCACCCTGGACAACTACTGCCCTCATCCCAGTTGTCACTACTGATACACCCCCAGATGATGTTTCAATAGTTTTAATCGATTCTTTACAGAGACAATTCAGGCCCTAGCCAGCCAACTACCTCCTAGCTCCCTTGGCCCAGAAAGTACCACCCCTAGAAACCTACTCTCATTTAGTTTTCAACCTCTCACCACATCACTTATCCGTACCCTAATCAAAAAACTAAAACCCACCACACTATCGGCTGACCAACTTCCTGCTAAATACCTACAAAAATCAGCTGATGCTATTGCATACCTGGTATCGATACTTATCAATCGAACCACAGAAGAAGCTAAAATTCCCAATATCTGGAAAATATCCTATGTAATCCCACTCCATAAAGGAGGTAGCTCTACTGAATTCTCTAACTATAGGCCTATAGCTATACTCTGTCCACTTGCAAAGGTTATGGAAAAATGTATTCAGAGACAATTCATGCACCACCTAATCCATAACCACCTCATGGCAGATACCCAGCATGGTTTCAGACATCACCACAGTACTACCTCAGCCCTACTAGCCTTTACCAACACCATAAACCATAATCGAAACAATAACCATATTTCTTCAGCCCTCTTCTTGGATCTCTCCAAGGCATTCGATATGGTTGACCACCAACTATTAATCCATACCCTGCTAACACTCAGTCTAGATCCTAAAGCCCTTCAATGGTTTAAATCCTATCTAAGTGGTAGACAGCAGGCTGTTCTTTGGCAGAATACACTCTCTAACCTACTACCTAACACCCTTGGAGTACCACAAGGCTCTATACTAGGGCCCCTGTTACTTTCCATTTTCATCAACGATATGAATACTGTCATCCCAAAAGTCAGCTATATCCAATATGCTGATGACTCTACCCTGATTTGCTCGGCCACATCCCCAATAGAGTTACAGTTAGCCACCCAGACCACCTTTAACACAATAGAAAACTGGCTTTCCCAAGGACGTCTGATTCTAAATCCTAAAAAAACTAAAATGCTGTTATTATTACCTACACAAAGGTCTACTGCCGTTAACTTTATAATAAAAGCAAATGATGGAACAATAATCTCCCCTGACCTCTCCACTAAACTATTAGGTGTCATTATAGATAATAATCTAAAATTCGACCTACGTGTTAACCAATTGATCAAAACCATCAACAAAAAACTAGGATCACTTTACAGAATAAAAGCCTTCCTAACCCACCCAGCCAAAGTTGCCATAGCTCGATCTCACCTTCTCTCTACTCTTCTGTATTCATCCCTTCTGCTCTCTAATGTTAACAAGACGGTCATGAACAAACTCTCAATCTGTTATAACCACATTGCCAGGTTTGCCACTGGGCTGCCTTTTAGGACACATCACTGCATCAATTTAATCCAGCTTGGATGGCTTGAACTACCCAGTCTAATACTATATAATCAATTGGTTATGACCCATAAAATCATATATAACCCTAACAATACCCCTGCACTTAAAGATCTTGTCACCCTCTATAATAATCCTAGACTGCTGCGCTCCTCCAACAGACTCCTTATTCAGATATGTAAAACTAATAACTCAGCTGGTGACTCACTCTTCGTAAATTCTGTAGGTAGATCATGGAACTCTCTACCAGCTGATATTACCTAACTCTCTTCACTTGGTCAGTTCAAAACTAGGCTCAAACACCACCTGGGATCAAACTGGCTATGTCACTGTATCAAGCCTGGTTAACCTGTCTCTGGAATGTGCAAATCTGCTAAGTAGCCTACTATGTAATTTTATCTGATTCTCTCGCTGAATAACACTACCTGATGATTTGTTATAATGTTTGCTCTTCTAATCACTGAAAATATTCTATATGTAATTTATATTGTCTGCCATCTAATCTCTGTAAATAATATATTTGTTATTTGTAATATGTGACATGTTATGATTCATCATTCCATGGAGCTTTTCTCCCTGGGCCTCCGCTGAAAATGGACATGCATCCAGTCAGACTATCCCAGTCAACAAATGTAAAATAAAATAAAATAAATAAATTTAGTGTGTCTATTTGTCTTAGTTCTAGGGGTGTTTAGTTTAAATTTTTGTAACATGATAAAAATATTTTGAATTACTAGCATCATCTCAATCTCTCTTTAGTGCAATACTGGCTATTAAAAAGCAGTATTGCATTGGCAACCAAACCTGAGCACTCTTTGTGGGATCTAAACTGTAGCAACTGCTTGCTATGTTGCAGCAAGCAGTTTCCTGCAGTTTAAAAGCAAAACAAAATTTTTTTAAATTAAAATCTGAGCACTTTAGCACTTTGTGCAGGCAGATTATAAACTGTAGGAACAGCTACAGTTTAAAAGAAAAAAACATTTTGCTTTTTTTAGACTAAAACCTGAGAGCCATAGCACTCTGTGCAGGTGGGGTGTAAACTGTAACAACTGCAGGCACTACAACAGTAGCTAACCTGTTTACTCCCCCAACAGAAAGGAGTGATTTTCATTGAATCATGGGGTTTTGTTAGTACAATAAGGCTGCACTGTACCTTGTAGAGAAGAACATTTTCATGGCAGTATATTACTTTTAGTAATGCAGCATGCCATCAGCAACAGGATCACTTCCATTGCTTCCCTGTAGCATTATTTTACTAAATTTGCTGCTGGGTACTGACTTATGTAGGATCAACCTTGTGTCTTGAGTATTTTGCGTCAATTACTTTAAATTGATAGAGTAAACTTCCAGACCCTGTCCATCCCTCATCTGCCTCTACATCTCAGAACTTAAAGTCAGTCTCTTTTCCAAATGTAGGCACAATCTTAGATTGTTTGGAGATAAGTCTATTAAGATATTTAGACTAAAACCACAGCTTTCTCCAAAACCTTCATCAGCCTTTCAGTCACAAATAAAACAAACTTCTTTACTGCTCACCTACTTTTCTTTGCTACCCATGACCACATCAGAAATGCCTCAAGAACATACTTGATGATCTCTTATATCTGCTTCTACCACTAATTCTAATGTATTGGAGTAACTTATAACATGCAACTATGAAACACAAGTTATCCTACTGGTGGATAAAGCTTGATCTCTCAAGCTTTAACTACCTGAGGTTTAACTCACCAACAACTGGAGTTCCTCCACAGGAAATCATTGTCCGCCAGTTTTGCCAGCGATGATTCCCTTTGGGGTGGAATTTCCCCCTTTTTTAAGTAAGTGCAACCTCAAAGTTGGTATATATACATTTGGGGGTATAGGGTGTCTGGAAAGCTTACCCCCACATGGGGGTGCAGGGGAGTTGCCTCCCCAGCAAAAACACTTTAAAAAGTGTTTTTCAGCAAGATGTTTTTGGCAAATGCAGTTCGGGGATTCCAATACTCGGTCCATTCACTATCATCCACTCATAGTGGAAGCCTATGAAACCTTCATTTATGACATTGCAAATATAATGAAGAAAGTAAATGTGACACTTCAATGAAAATAAAAGTATATCGCTGTTTTAGCTCTCATTTACACGTATTTGCTAATCCTTGTTGATCACACTGTTTTCTATATGTTGTTCATTATAATTTTTATTTGTTGCACTTCATAACACTATAGATTATTTATTTCTTTACTTGTCTTGGATAGCTGCCTATCTACCAACCTATATGTCTATGTACTGTATATATATATATATATATATATATATATATATTTATGTAGCTAGTTATCTGTTAATAGAGGGGGGGGGGGTGTTCAAATGAACAGAGCTTATTTCCAGTTGAGGCCTTGGGGATAAATTCTCCAAAAGATATATGGACCAAAGAATTCAGAGGTTAAAGTATTTTGTACTAACCTTATTTTTAAAAGATCCAAGTAAAATATACGTAGCTGGCCATAATAAGTAATTACAATGCCTAAAACTAAGAAACAATGTTAAGATACAGTGCACAAAATATTGAATAAATAACTTGAGGGAACAGACAAAAAGCAGTCCTATACATGGAAACAAAGTTTTACTTTAACAGCAGAGATTCAAGCAAAAACAGAATGATATAAAGAGATCTGCTAAAAAGGAAATAAGAAAAATTTAAAAACTATTTTAGGTGATCATGTTTCAGTTTTGTAAGCCTACTATACCAAACTGATGCAGATTTAAATAAACATAAATAGATAGGTATCTCCATCTACTTTTGTTATAAGTTAGAAAATAAATATACAGTTCTGCCATTGGGCTAGTTATCATTCACAAATGCTGCATTTTACAGTTTAAGCAGTCCACAACAAGCCCATTACAACTCACTCCTTTTATTAAATCTAGGCAGTGCTGCGGAATTTGCCTGGACCATTTCTTACGTGTACTTGTTGCCTGCATGAACTGACAGTAATATGATAACTGAAAATATATGACCTAAACAAACAACGTTTACATTTTTATAAGACTGTATATACTTGTCTAATAATAATGCAACTAAATTCCATTTGGTCTTGTTTCTTGTCTAATATTATAGTTTAGCAAGTTGTGTGTTTGCTACTTTGACTTCTGTTTTGTCAAAAAATAGTAAAATAAAATAAATGTGCATTTTATTTTAGATTATTTCATGTCTAATACTGTATTTTAGCAGGTTTTCTCTTTGGTACTTTGACTTCTGTTTGAACAGTCTTTTACTTACTCAGTTAAGCAGTGTGCTGCTGTCAAAACCCAGCAACGGCTAATTAAAGACCCACCACAAAAGTGTTTTCCTGAGGTTGTCTTTAGTGATACTATATATGTCACCGACGAAGGTTTTGTTACATAGCCTCCAATAATCCGTGATTCACTTTCTGGTTGACCTGTATATTGAAAAACAAAACAAAGAATATGTAAACATAGCCATGGAATTCTAATCCATACTGATAAAATAATGATGATAGTTGTGCAAAATAGTGTGGTAGCAGCATATTACAGCTTTTTATATTAAGAAGTGCAGAGTGGCTCCTCTAAGCAGTTTCACTGCCTCACCATAAACCATACCCTAGAATATACTAATGTTAGTATGAAATTGTCCTGGATAATCTCCCTGAAACTGGCATCAGAATGGATGTTAAACTGGAGTGCAACTTTAGATAACACAAGCGCTACCTGTCTATGGCATGAGTGAGATTAGAGTACTTAGCATGATAAAATTCAGTAGCAAGCTGAAAGAAATAAACATTTGCCTCTATAGCTTTTGCTTATTTGGGGTCTAAACTATCTGAAAAGTAGAAACTCTGATGAAACATAGGTCCTAATCAACACTGTCCCCTGCAAAAGTAAACATGTACTTGAGGAGGTCAAAAAGAACATGAAGTTATGGAAAACAGTACTGGGCTAAATCTTTAATGGATGAAGCTATTACTGTCTGCAAACTAAGATCACAGACAACCATGGTTAGGGAACAAGCTACCAGAAGTTACACCATGGATGATACATAGATAATATGCATTGTGGGAATCACAGAAATGTGTCAGATGAACATTCATAATTAGGGCATAAGCATATCAATGTACACATTTGCTTTGAGGACGTGGAAAATAAAGAAGCTATGACAATAGGAGGTACTGCTAGCCATGTCAGAAGTAGCTCAGTGGATGTATGACTTGTGTCAGCACAGTTAGCTGACATTTTGTAAATAATTATGTCATTTGTATATCAAACTGATTTGTACAGGTGCTTGTGCTGAAAATGTATTTGTGAGGTTTGCCTGTGTTAAAATGTATCAACAGTGCACCCTGCTGGAATGAAGGGAAATGTACATATATTATTGTAACTGAATTAAATGTATGTGCTTTAATGGAGGATACTGGAACAGCAAAGGTTAACCAGCTAATTTACTTGAAGAAAAATAAGGGAAATGTAAATGAGTTGATACACCATTAAAATGTCACCCCACGGTGCTGAATAGGACTGGAGACAGTGGGTCTGGAAGAAGCTTTTGTTCATTAGCTCAGTAAAAAACAAAAGGGGGAGCCCCAGGCACTGACATGAACATTAAGATATATTGTAGCCATATATGCTAAATTCCTGTCTCATTTTCAAAGGGGATTATTGTGAGAACCTAGAGTCAGGTGACCAGATGAGGTCAGTCTGCAAGCCATCTTGGATATTATATTTTACACAGAGTAATCTCTGAAGATGGATTATTCTGTTTCAGGGAACCTGACTAGAAATTCTGCTTATGTATTTTATTGTGCCTCGCTCTATCAAGTAAGTTATCAGGGAATAGTAATTCTCCAAGGTTCAGTCAGGAATATAGTGAAGCTTAATTTAGATATTTTTTCTTTATTTGTCTGAGTCTGTCCACCAATGTTATTTTCAATATTTCCTGTGATTTGAACTGTGTGGTTTATTGTATATATATATATATATATATATATATATATTCAGTATTTTAATGCTGTTTACTATTTATTATTAAGTATATTTAAACTTTTATTGTGGCTGGTCCTTGTAGAAAGTATTTAACCTTTGGGAGTGCTTATATTTATTTGGTGACATTGTGTGGGCCACTCCAGAAAGTCTAACCATCTTGGTCAACTACTACCATTTGTATTAGTATTAATATTACACAGTATAACTGGACACCCTTTGTTAAGGGCCTTAGAGAAGCTGATTGTGGAGTGTCTGATGGCATTGATAACTACCTTATACTCTGGGCAAAAAGGGGCACAGCAAGCAAATCTGGGCTAGCCTTTCCCAGGTGTGTGTGTGTGTGTGTGTGTGTGTGTGTGTGTGTGTGTGTGTGTGTGTTTATGTGTGTGCGCGCGTGTGTGTGTGTGTGAAAAATCAAATCTCTCAGCGGGTGTGTCAGCTACTTGGGGCAGGGACACAGAGCACTAGGTTTACAGACTGGGTGCTGGAGGACTTGGCTTTGACATTCAGCTGAGGACCTAACCGTATAGCTGTACCAGTGGACAGTCTTATTGGGGACCTGGAGGGAGACAGATATGGAAAAATCCAGACCCTGGGTTGACTGTGTTCCCTGTGTGCTGTTAAGGGAAATCGTGCTTGATGCAGAGAGGTCTGCATCTCAAAATACTAAGTGTATCCATTTCTATTCCAAGTACATGTCCCTCTCCAATTTCAGTGGTGAGGATTCAGGCTCCTTGATTACTGGCCCAGAGAGGGGGTCATCACAGAAAGAACAGGATTTTACCTAGCAAAATAAATTAAGAAATATAGCTCATACATAAACAGGAGAAGGGAAGGAGAAAAAAAAACAATATGTTTTGATTGACAACAGAAAATGGTACCTTAGTGCATGCAGTCATTATTTATATAAATAAATATATTGTGTATATGATCCGGCAGAGGAAAAAGTGAGAGAAATTGTAGAACGAATCACTGGAATAATGCCAAAAATGAGGAATGTTGTTAGTTGGGGATCTACATTTCTAGATTTATTTATTTACATGCTTGCTTTTGTTTACTTAATTTATGTACTTTATTTGTTAACTGGGGTAGAGCATAGATGAAAATTGACTAATCACAGTGTGAGCTCAGAAAAAGGCAAAACTATATAACATTTGAGAAGCATACAATTAAAATAGAGGTAGAATGAGGTATTGTGCAATAAATTAATACTCTATACAGTAATATGAGATAGAAAGTATTGATACACATTATATACAATATATACATTAAGTAAAGAAAAGATAAAAAATAGTATAATGAGGGAACTGAGATGACTGTAAATAAGCGATCTCTAAACAGGAAAATAAAATGTAGAGACGTTAATAGTGTATAATGAACTGTTGGGTGTTCTGTCAGGTATTGGTATGTCAGGATAAGCAGTAGCAGCTGTAGGAGAAAAAATGTGGAAATGTGATATGACGTGATATGATATGATATGATACGATATGGTATTATATGATATGAGCAGCAATTGGAAGCGCAGAGTAGAAGTTAAGTAACAGAAAATGGAGGTAGTATGAAGGAGATTATAGTTTATGTCACCAGAGAGACTGCAATGGCATTTAACTTCCTGTATAAGATGAACTTTTAGGAGGGAATGGAATATGGAATAACGGTTAGTGGTTTTAATATGAGAGGGGTGGGAATACCAAAGTTTAGGACCTAAGTTGGAGAAGGAATGGTTTGTGAAATGCAATTTTGATTTCAGGATTTGTTGCAGAGGGCCTGAGTGGCTGGTGCTTCTGAGGTTGCAGAATGGCACAAATCTAATTAGTTTTGATGTTAAGGGTGGAATTGTCTGCTCCTTAAGGAGTCTGAACAATTGTGAGCCTAGCAGCAGGTTAGCTGTTTGTCTGACTGGGAGCCATTTAGCTTTTTCCAAAGTAGTGCAGTGGTGTTCATGTTTAGGAGTACTGGAAATGAAAAGGCAGATTGTGTTTGTGATAGACTGAATAGCTGACGTTCTTTTTCAAAGTTGCAGTTACTACTGGGAGACCATATTCAAGCTGTGCAAGAAATACGCCCTTCACTATGGCTGACCTGGTAGAGTGTGAAAGAAATGGAGAGATTTTATTAGACTAGAAAAGGAGTGAACTGATCTTTTTAGACATATTGCTAAAGTGTAGTTGGAAGCTGTTAGCTATGTCGAGCCATATTCCAAGGCACTTGAAAGAGTTGATGTATGCTAATGGCTTATTCAGATGACCTCAGATTATGAAAGAGTCATACATTTTACTAAATTTATTTGTGGTGCTGAATAATGCAGTTTTTGTTTTGTTGGAGTTAATTATTAGGTGTTTATCATTCATCTACTGGATGAGGAAGAGAAATTCATTATGGAGGTCTAGTTGAAAAGAGTGGCCAGAATAGTTAATGCGGGTTGAGGACCATATCATCAGCATACAGTAAGAATTGTAGGTGAAGTTTATCTAAGAGGAGTAATGTATATATAGAATAGTAGGGAGACAACAATGGAGTCTTGTGAATGCCAGTAGTTAGGGGTATGTAGAGGGGGAGATAGAATTAAAAATCAAAGTGAAGTGATGATTATTGAGGTCATTTTGGAACCAAGGGAATTGCATCACTACTAATACCAGTTTCATCATAATCTAACATTTAGGGGGTGCAACCCAGTCTAATACCAGAGGAGGGGATAGAAGGAAACTCTCTTTTTTTGGAATGTAGATATGTAGGTACTACTCCCAGTTATGATTTATCTATCCTCATAAGCATTTGTTTTCTCAGTTTTATTGGGAAATACTAGTCTTGTTAGGTTTGAACATTAAGCATTAGAAATATATTTTTTCTTATAAGGAAATAAGAATTCATTTTCTTATTCAAGATGTTTGTTTGGACTAAAAGTTTGGAAAAAAACTCTAAAGCATACCTTAGAATATTTAGAACCCCCATGACTTCTTTGAGTCAAGTGGTTGACCCTTGTTTAATTCAGTTATTTTACTGGAGTCATGGCCAGTTATAATGTTCATATGTAAGTACTGGGTTAGCTTTGCTTGTAGGCCATTTGAAGCTTAGCAATTTTTTCTTTCAGAGCAAGAATTAAACCCTGTACTTTCTGTCTATGAGGTGAATACCTTAGCCATTATGCCACCCCACCAGAAAACCTGAATAGTATTATAAAATGTGAAAAAAAAGTGTGTAATCCAGATGCTGAAAAAAACTGGGATGGGAAAAATGGGGGGGGGGGGGGTTGCAAACAAGTTAGGCAAGAATAATCACCGTGGAATAACCTTAATACTTAGTATTATGGATTCCATTAATCCTTTTACTGCCTGGAATGAAATTATGAAATGTACTTTCTGGAATTCAGTGTTCACAACTTCATATGTACATTTCTAAATATGTAGAACATGCAAAGAAAAGAGATATAAGAGTTACAAAGTAGGACTATGTAGTTCTAAATGATTGCTGACATTAATGTTTGATCAGTTGTAGGTCCCCATCCATATCTATTCTGGGATCTACCACTGAATCTGAGTATAAAGCTGTTGGATGGAGGTTTACCTGATTTAGCTTTGCTCTCTATAAATAACCAAGCCCAGTCTTAATTGACTGTTGCAATTAGTTGAAATGTAATTGTGAAAAAAAGAGCTTTCTTCAGAATCTGCAGAATTTGATATGGAGCTAGTTTTACCTGATATGGGTGAGAAAGTTTTCCCCTTCTGCTGAACAGAATGCAGTTGCTGTTTTTCCCAGTGGTGCTAATCATGTGGTGTTTGAGCTTCAGAGATATCTCCTTGTTCAAAAACTTATGCTTAAGATGTTAATAATACTTTTTCTCCCTCTTTGGCTAGAAGACCTCATCCTCACCCCTTTGTGAGACTGGAAATCTATACTTGAAAATATATGCAAAGGTACATTTTGTGGGATTAGGCTTTAAAATTTCAGACATTGTCAGTTATACATTTGGAAACCATACATTCTGCTAACTTCACTTTTGAAACACATGATTTGGCTTTTCATTTTCTTGGTTTGTTTCACTCTAAAAAGGGTTTCTTAATGTTAGATGACTATTTTATTGTGTCAACAACTTTGTAGGTTAAGAAAAGAGTGACTACAATACAGCAATGATGATATTTCAGAAGAGGCTATTATTTCATACCTGAAAATTGTGCAAATGTATTCGATGTTACAAAATGCTTTCATGAGAGAAGTATTTGAATGGAAAGTGAGTTGATAATGTTTTACTGCATTTTGTGAATAATATTATGACTGACCTCCTTAATGTATATTTAGTACAGAACCATAGGGTAGTGCTTTGTTTTGCTGGCCAGCTTAGATCTTATATATGAGGAAAGCTGCACAATCTGAGCCCATGTCACTTATGTGTGTGTGTGTGTGGGGGGGGGGGGGGGGTGAACTGTACAGCTTGAGTCCCTATTGCAGTAGGGGAATCTGCAGACTGTCTGAGTTTATCTACCTTGTTTGGGGAGGGGGCAGTGTGCACTCTGAGTCAGTGTCCCTTGTTTGGGAGGGGAGAGAAGAAAATGTGTATCTGTGGGTTTGCTTTACAGAAGTCATCCCTTCCTGTAACTGGTAGGCAATCTGACATTGTTCAGCCTTCCACAGTGAGCCCTTTGAGTGACTTACCTATAGAGCATGATGCTTGGTCTGTTGGGGGGGGGGGTTATGTGGGTGACACTGATATGTCTGTTTTCACAGAAGATGATAGAAATTAGGGAGACAACAGGATTTTTGTGATGTGGAAGGTGGTTTTAATGCTGATTTTGGTAAGTTAGATCAAAAATTAAAAAAAAAAAGGGAGGATACAGCAACAGGGGAGAAAACTAAAAAGTAACATGACTGGCTAACGTTTCTGTTTTGTCTCTGAATGTTAATAGTATATTAAATGAGGCTAGGAGGTTGGTGAATTTTATTTATTTATTTATTCATTCATGCATTCAAGTTTGGTAACTGGGGTAGAGCACCAACAGAAATTTATAAGTAGTATAGGGAACAGACAGCAGATATTTTCTTTTTTGCAGAGGTCTCAATTTCAAGTGTTTTGGAATGCCATTGTGAACATTTGGTATCGATAATCGTTCTGGTAGTACAAGTTTTGGCTGACAGTTTCATATTGGTAGGGGTATTGTAGTAGATTTTCATTTGAAAGGGAAATTATTTGACATGTAATTGACACCACAGACAGGCTTCATTTATCTGAAGATGTGAAATCTTTTTTTATTTTGTTAATGAATATAACTATCCTTGTGTCAGGAGATTGTGTGATTTGCATAGAAATAGTGTACAAGAGAGGAGGGGCATTAAGGATTATAAGGAATTATTGCTTTTTGATGACTTGCAGATAGGTAGTCCTCATGCTCATTGTGGGAGGCATTTAGGACTGAGACTGATGGTATCCTTTCTCCAGGTCATTGTTTGAGTTCCATGCTGCAGAGGTGATTGCCATTTTTCTGACCACTTTGTAGAATGGGGTGTTTGTGGTATACTTTTGTTTCTGCCCCCATAGGTAAAGGACTCGAGATTTATAGCCTCTTAGGTTTTGGAGATGCCTGACAGCATCATAGCTAGGGGGGTGGGTTGCATTTTAGTTGAAGCATGGTAAAGAATATCATAGGATGGAACTACACTATTGGACACATTTAAAGCTTGTTTGAGATTTGTGATGGGGCAGTTGAACTCATCTATTGGAATGAGGGGTTTAGGATGTTTTGAGAAGGTACAGGGGATATAGGCATGGAAAAATGGAAAATGCAGGATTTGTGTTGTTTATTTATTTATTTATTTATAAAATGGAAAATGCAGGATTTGTTCAATCAGTTTGGCAGGGCAAGAAGAAAGTAGCTGTGCCATCATTTATACAATTTAATGAACAGGAACTTTTAAGTGTAGTTTACAGCTTTTATTACATTTGTTCCCTGTTAATTAAATAAAAATCCTCACTTTATAATTTTCCTGCTCATCAGCTAAATCTTCTCTGATTTATTTTCCTTCATGGTATGAGATGTTATTATGAATGTTGTTATAACTCAGGTTGTGTGAACCTCCTGAGTTTCATTCCTGTGAATAGTTTGATTTCAACCTCAATAGTTTCTTCAGTACATTTCACAGGTTTGTAATTTCTAAGCTTCTGCTTTGTGGCAGTGTCCTTGGTTTTTTCAGAACCCAGTGCAATTCAGTCCATTGACCAGTGGTGTGGCCATAAGCAGTGTGAATCATTCATCATCTCTTAAAATATCACAGTAAATAATCTCTAAACTGCAAAACGGAGACCCACTTCCCTCATTGCAAACTGCAGTCACGATTTTTAAAGCCACAACGATTGCTGTTTAGAAGTCTCCACCTGCTAATAACTTATACGGTTAAATTATACAAATTAATAATGAGGCTTCACAATGTCTGAATGGGCTGCAAATCTGTCTTCCCATTCTTTGTGTGTGTAGTTCCCTATTGCTTTCTTTTTTGTTTATTAACAAGGCTAGTGGACTGGTCCAGACAAAATATTTCAACTGCTACTACATAGCTGTCGCATGAATGTTCTGAGGATACTTCACTGATGGTTTATTTAGACTTCGAGGAAGACTTACGTGATTCTGCTTTGGACTGGTTTGCAACTATCTTGAATTCACAAAATGATAGATAAGATAGCCTGTGTTTTATGTTTTTCTGTACTATTATTGTCAGATAGCCTATATTGTATGTTTTTATGTATTATTATTGTCAGATAGCCTGTGTTTTATGTTTCTATGTATTATTGTTTTACGTATTTGTTCACCACTTGAACCCATAAGACACACATTGCCTCTTCAAAGGTACAATCCAGGAGCACTATCTGGCTAAGTGACTTACTCAGAGTTCCAGAGCATGCAAATGGAGACTGACAGACTCAAATCCAGGCTACAGGAAATGTGTGTGTGTGTGTGTGTGTGTGTGTGTGTGTGTGTGTGTGTGTATATGTGTGTGTGTGTGTGTGTGTGTGTGTGTGTGTGTGTGCGTGTGTGCGTGCGTGTGTCTGTGTGTGCAGTGCATGAAAAATGATTAAATACACAAGGACATTCATTGCACATTGTGACTATCACAGAGATGTGTATTCTTCTTTGAAAGATATATTGAGGACATGGTCATGACTGGCAAATCAACATCAAAAATACTGACTGTAAAGGAATTTGGAAAAGCCCAAATCAGACATTGACTTTCAGAAGACAAAGGAAACTGTTTGAGAGAGCACGCCTGATTAAGAAAAACTCCAGGGTAAGGTCTTTGTGGAAGTTTTGAAACATAACATGACAATGCACCGAGGGACCACAACAGCATTATGTAAACATGTCGTGTTTTGGACAAATAGACTTAGTATATATATATATATATATATATATATATATATATATATATATATATATATATTTATGGTTTACTATCACATTGTTGATTGCACTATGTGCGATCCACCATTGTGCGAAACTCAGGTAACAGAACCGAAATTGCGTTTACTGCATTGTCGAACTGTACAATAGCAAACATTCGCTATAGTAAAGTTCGACAATGTAGTGCAGATCGCACTATAGTGGGGATCGGGAACTGTACCCTGTCCTCCATGTAGTGCGATCTCGGAGTTTGTATATATAAGTAGGGGGTGTGGGGGTGCATCCCCCCACATGGGGGGGTGCAGGGGGGCAAACATCTTGTAGAATGTTGAGCAGCTTTGAAGACGTACTACGTGGTTTTCCTGTTTTGAATATGGCTGTTCGAAAATGTTGATTTGATGTTCACAAAAAAGCACCATTTGACATTTTTATTGTTTGGTCATCTGTTTTCCATACAAACGCATCGGCCATATCACCTTCCAACTAATTTACACTCGGACATGTGTATATATAAAACTGGTCAAGTTCTTTTTGGCATAACGTTTTATAACCTACTAAGTTTGCAGTAAAGACTGTTGAGTTTTACTGCATTTTGGAACATCAGATTATTCTGATGATGGCTTAGAAATAGAAGGTGATATAAACAAAGATGTTTCATCATTGTTGAACAGTGATGTGACGACTTGGACCACGTTTACAGTTACCAATATGACTGTGAATAGCTGAAAGTAACAAAAGAATAGGAGACAATTTCCTTTAGAAATTACACTGTTCACCAAAGGACATTGCATGCAGCAGCAGCAGTAACAACGTTGTGGTGTTATGGGGGTTCCTGACACAGTTAATGATGGATATATGGAGAGAGTTGTGGGAGGTAGACTTTGATGTAAATTCAATGTTTTATTATATAGGACACACAGATATATTGCTAGAGGTACATGGTAATGAAAAAAATATATTTTTCATGCTGAATATCTGATCACTTCAGTATGGGTGCTCTAAATAGGGATATGGTATGCATGGAGAATATGTTTATTATCGGACAGCAGATGTGGTATTTCATCTCATCACTGGCTTGACTGTCATACGTAGGGAAATGTAAGTGGAAATAGGAGAACAGAATAAATTGGGTGAACAGACAGTGAGTGCAGAACTAAGGAACAAGCTGAAATTGTATTAGTTTGTCCAAAAATCTGTACCGTTTTTATGAAAATTACTAACGGAAAGAAGGAAGGAAACACAAACAATCTGATGTGGTGGAGGATGTGACAGATCTAAGAAATGCAAAAACAGAATGAAGCAATTTTCTGACAGAAGGAAGGGCAATGATAATGATTAACAGATCTGAGGAATATCTTATGCTGATACAGCAGACAAAAGATGGATAATTAGAAGAAGAGGGAAAGAACAAAAGAAACAATTTACAGTCAGTGCAGTGGCATACAGAAATAAAGCCATAACTATGGTTCATGTGACCTGGGTTCGCTTACTTGGCTCAGGTGCCTAAGATACTGGCAGGGAGCTATGGGTGTGCCCATCCCCAGCGGGGGAGGGTAGTTGTATAAGCCTTCTATGTGGGGAAAGAGCAGACCATAGAGAGGAACTGACCATGGATGTAACAGAGGAGTGCACAGGATTCCATCCTCAGCATATCATATGCAACATACCCAAATCACATTTCCTTTGTGTAAGAAGGATATGTTCTAATTTGGACACATATGAACACTGTAGGCAGGATTTGGTTACCAGATTTAAAGCCAGGGGTTATAAACATGAGAATGTTCTTTCTGCAAGTAATTGGGCTTCTGCCAAAGATAGGAATGAGGTATTGAAGTACCAAGAATCTTCACGGTCTGGGACTGCTGACATTCGGTTTGTCACGATATATGGCCATAATACTAACACTCTTATGGATATAGTTAATCGCCATTGGAATATATTGCAGGCTGATCACAGACTATCTGATATTCTTAACCCAAGATGTTTCTTTTCTTTTCGGTGAGGCAAAACTTTAGGCTCTCATTTTAGTCATTACAAACAATGGGGTGAATGTACCAAAATTCAACAGCAAAAAACTGTTACTGGGGAACGATTATATGGTTGTGTCCCATGTGGACATTGTACATAATGTACAAGTGTAGTTAAGTCTAAATATTTTTCCAGCAAAAATACATCCTCAGTGTTCGATATAACATTCTTGGATAATTGCAGTACTGACTGGGTTATTTACTTAGCCACATGCTTGTGTTCAGAATTTTATATTAGATAGACTTCTCAACCATTATGATTATGCATGACGGAGCGTCTCAGTGATATCAGAAACAAAAGGCAGTCCAGTGCCTTGTTTAAACATTCACCCATACATTCCACTGCTTGTTTCAGATTTACGATTATTGACAGAATAAAACTGGATGGCATACTTTATTAAATAACAAAGAGAAAAAGTGGATTATTAAACTGGGTGGGTTGTTCCCACATGGATTGAATCAGCACTTGTGATTATCCAATTAATGATTTTTTTTGGATTACCAGGATGTATAAAATTATGCTTGGTGCAGTTTGAGTTTTACACTGAAGAAGGCTTTAACAGCCGAAACCGGTCTGATTTTTTTTTGGGTTAATCTTTTTGATTGCCCTTATGGTGTATTAAAGCTTTTTTATTTCCACACTATATTGTGCTGGCCTGCTCATTTTTGACTAAACCAACCTCAGTCCATACAAAACTAAAACTCAGCACTGTAAGCAAAAGAGACAGGAACTTGTAATTTCTTGTAAAGAATGATGATGAAAATGCATAGGCATTGAAACAAATCTATTTTTTAGTGAACTGTGATGAGGTAATGAATGTACCAAAGGAATTAAAAGTTTGTCTCCTGCTAACGGTGCTGAGTTTTGGCTTTGTACAGTCTGTTGTATAGAGATGAGGTAGAAGGAAATGAAGAAAAATTTTGTCATGTAAAGGTTTTTGAGATAAAAGAAGAAACCCTAGACCTTATTTTAAAATTTGTCAAATGGCCAGAGGATTCTTGGAATGTATTATGAAAAGGCGGAGGCAGCAGCTTTGAGTTTTCTCTTGATGCATAATATCAGGGTATGCCATGGTTACCTTGTCTGAAACAGTAGACTGCTGGAGGTGTACAGTGGTACTGTCTGCTGTTGCAAAAGAATGGATAGGGGATGGGATTTAGAGACATGTTCATAACACTATATGGACTATTAAGAAGGACAGGGATACAATTTGATTTTTCTTGTTTTAGTTTGCATAAATTTTTGTCAGGGTGAATAATTTTCCCTACACTTTTCTAAGTGATGAAGGGTCCTTAATGGTCACCTAAATTACCACCAGCTCAGGTAGACTGGACCTGTGTTTAATGTGTCATGTGAAGGAGTGACTAAATTCATGACCCACGTTTGGTGAGTGAACAAACATGACAATAAAATACATGATCTGTGAAGTCTACCCATTTTTTATGATAATCCTCCCTGTATACAGTTTTGCCTCCACTGCTTCACCCCATCTTCTCTTTCCTCTTTTCCAGGTATCCTTGCACCCTTCTACTGTCACCATTAATTCAAGCAATGCATTCCATGGTTCTTAAGTCCTTTTTGATAATTCCTTTTCCAGATATAGTATATGCCCCTTCTCTTTTCTGCCCTTTTTCCTTCCTCTTCAGTGCTATTTCTTCAACTTGCCAAATGCAAACCCAGTGGGCCCAGATAAGTAGTCTGCTTTCTGTTTTCTTATTTGTGCATACATGCCCAGAAAATATTTTCTCTTCTGCTTCTCATTTAGTGTATACATGCCCAGAACATGTTGTCTTTTCTGTTTTCTTATTTAACGTATACTTGCAGAGACCATACCCTCCTTTCTGTTTTCTCATTTAGTGCATGCATGCCCAGATTGTATTCTCATTTGTGTTTCTTCAGTGTGTATACATACCCATATCATATCCCCCTTTCTATTTTTTTCATTCAGTGTATATTGGCTCAGATATAGAAGTCTGTCCTTATACTCCAGCCCAGTCATCCTCTTCATTATTTTGCAAACTCTATATTGCACACTTCTCACCACTTAATTTCCCTTCCTTTTTATGTTGCGGCCAAAATTTTCCATTTCTATTTTTCATAAAAAGTTTTTTTTTAATCTAATCACTATAAAAATAAAAACAAATAATATAATCCTTAAACATTTACAGTAACAAAACTGGGTTACCAGAGTTTGTTCAAAGAAAAATTGACCATAATTTACCAGAGTAAGCATTTATCTTAGGTTTCAAATCAACCCTCTTAAAAATATGGTACAAAAGGGACATCCTAAGCAAAGTTTCACTCCTGCTCCCCTTAATCAGAAAATGTAATAGATGGTATTGCATAGGAAAAGGGAAGGGAAGTAGTGTCAGAGGAACTTTTAAGGCAGGTGTCAATTTTTTGTATGCAGATACAAGATCTAAAATTATTAATCTAGGAATCTGTGACTAAAGTAGACAGTTTTAAAGCTAGCTCCAGGGCCTAGAGGGATAAATCTGTAACTAAGACACAGGTGACCCAAGTTTGATTAGTGGCTATGTTATCTGTAAGAGCCAGCCTTGGAGGAAGGGATTGAGCAGTTAGTGCTAACTTGACCATATTAGTGGGTCTGATTTGCCACATCGGTGACACCTAATAGAGCTCTAAGTGTTTACCCAGAGGATTTCAAGCCTGCAAAGCCCATGATGTCAATACTGTACCCAAATTAAGTAGCCCTAGTAAAATTAGCATACAAAAGTACACTTTTCAAAACAAGGAACCTCTCAGGTGCCACAGATAATGTAATTGAAAAAAAAAAACAAAAAAAACCAATAAGCATCTTCAAGTTGATTTTAACAGAGGACCAATAGATATACATGTATATGTGTTTGTGTATATATATATATATATATATATATATATATATATATATATATAGCTATATATATATATATATATATATATATATATATATATATATATATATATATATATATATGGGTTTATATCACTTAATTGAAGGTTCATTTCCATGAACCTTTGTTCATCAACCCTAATAAAATGAATGTTCACATCAACAAATGTTCATTTCAATGAATGACTTACCAGGGAAAGGAACGAGTTCCTCAGCATTTCGACTGTCACACAAAGTACAGTATTTCAAACCCTCCCATGTGGGGAGCTTCACTCCCACCCCCAGAACTATATACTCCAAGATGGTACTACAGTAGGGAAAGGGCAAATTTCTTATGATGGCCAACTCTTTCCTTTCCCTGTGTAAGTTGTTCATTGAAGTAAAAGTTCACTGATGTGAATGTATGCTGTATTAGGGTTTGTGATGTCCCTCCTCTGGACCGGTAACCACGGAACCTCAATCCTCACCACTGACACCTGTGGGGAACGTTTGCTAAGAACAAAATTGGATACACATGGTATTTTCAGATGCAGCTCTCTGTACCAAGCACAAATTCCCTTAAGAACACACATGGAGTACACTCCAGACCTGGGGCTGTGTTTCCTCTCCAGGCCCCAAATAAAACTCCACCTTTCTCTCTGCAGAAAACAGTGCTCTGTGTCCCTGTTCCAAGTAGCTGACACACATACTCTTTGAGATTTCATTTTCACAGACACACACACACACACACACACACACACACACACACACACACACACACACACACACACACACACACACACACACACACACTCACACCTGGGAAAGGCTGGCACAGATTTACCAGCTATACCACCTCTGTCCAGATAATAAGGTAGATTCACTGCCACCAGCCAACTACTGTAAGGTTCTTCCCAGGGTATCAAATTATTCTTAATAAAATTAATACCTATACAAATTATAGTATTAATCAAGTGGCAAGACTTTCAGGAGCATGGAAGCCACAGTGCCACCAAACAAATGCAATTACTCTCAAAGGTTAAAATATTTTCTAAAAGTCCAGCCATGATGAATGGTCTAGATATATTTAATAGATAATAAAATAGAAAACATGAAAATATTGAATATTTATTTACAATAAACACCAGAGTTTCAATTCACAGGAGATATAAAATAATAACACTGATGGAAAAACTCAGACAGATACAGAAAAACAGTATTTAACTAATCTCACCATATTTTCTAATTAACTGAAGCATTACTGTTCCCTTGTTAAGTTACTTACAAATGCAAAGCAAGACGAAGTGGATGAGTGCCTTTGTTGGCAGGTTCTCAAAAACAGAGTTCTCAGTGTCTCTCTCACATCTCTCACTAATATCTAAATGCAATTTCAGTGCTGGTTATAGAACAACATCACATTTGCTCACCTGAGTCTGAGGTTCCCATACTAACCCCTCACTAGAAATTGAACCAAGACCTGGCACAGATGTGTCACAACACACACATAGATGTAATACAGCTTTTGGAAACTATTAAACAATTCCAACCCTTTCCTTCCTCTGTAGAGACTAACCAGCCACACTCTGTGGCACCCCAGGGTAGCAATTAGTTTACCACTAAAGACCATAAGAGCCCTGGCCTTTCCCAGACATTGTATCTCTGGCTGCATTCAGGTCTGTGAGATAAAATCTTTATGGCCTAAACCAAGTCATTTAATTTATGGCTATTTTTCTTAAGGAAAGCTGAGATGAGCTTATCCCCTTCCCTTTCAACATTTTCTGTTAGCATATATACATTTTCTCAGTTACAACAGTACAGTCTGATATAAATGGTTTACTATCATAACCCTGAAGTGCACTTCATTGACTGGTGGTAAATTGAAGTGCATTTTCAAAGGGGCTAAAGATCAAATGTAAATGTAGTGAACCTACAACACTGAACACCGAACAACACATGAAATCCAATGGCCACATTTTGATAACAGTGAATTTCAAACCATCTGTATTAACATAATTTGAAATGGGGACGTGAAATAATTTTCAGTTTCGACAATATGGTTCAGCAATGTGAATAAACAAAGAAATGCACTTCAGGGTTATGACAGTAAACTGATATAAATGTATATTTCTTTTCTGCCCAGCAGGACCTACTGTTGATACATTTTTAACACAAGCAACTTTACAAATACATTTTTAACACAAGCATCTTTACGAATCAGTTTGATATTGAAATTACATATAATTCTTTACAAAACTCCAGCTAGTTATGCTGGCATATGTTACACATGCATTGCCCTACTCTCTCTGGCATAGCTGGCATTACCTCATGTCATCACAGGGTCAATGATTGAAGGTTTGTGGAAATGAACCTTTGACAAAGTGCTATAGACCCATATATATATATATATATATATATATATATATATATATATATATATATATATATATTTATATATTTGTGTATATATAAATCAATAATCACATAAAATATATGTCAAATAATTAATTCTAAAGTCTCTTGCTTGTAAGACATATGTTAAGGAAATGCTGTCATTAACACACGGAGGCACACTTTCTCTTGGGAGATGGTGATAATGTGGCTCAAAGGCAATGCTGAGGAGAGGGGGTGCTCCAGAGGAAGACACCTGTGCAGAGAAATGGACGGTTGGTCAAGATCCCTAGTATATATATATATATATATATATATATATATATATATATATATATATATATATTTGAATAAAGCTGTGTTTTAAATTTTTTGCTAAATATGGTATTATTGCATTTTCTTCTTTATTTATTTTAGTGTGTTTCACTTGGCTAGTACTCCTTAAGACCCTATTTCTGTTTTTAATAGTTATTTTGTGACTAGATACACATCCAGTGCTCTACTGGGATTGAATTTAGAAAATTCTGAACTTTCTTCATATACACAAACTCTATCCTCCAACCCTAATCCTTAAACAATGATTAAGTGACAGCAAGGCATTTGCATTAGAACACAGACTAACCCCCCAATATCTCCTTTTAACTAAGTGCAACTGCAATGTTTTAGTGTTGTGACGTATAAGACATTTTGTCCACAGGAATATATTCAATTTATTTTACATGCACAAACAACCTGTTCCTTTAAAATGTTACCCTTCAGCTAATACTTTTTGGCTAGGTACCCCTCAGATATTTTAGTATGACCAAATAAAATAAATATTGTCCACAGTAATGTATTCAGCTCATTTCATACAGAAGAAGACCTCTCTGCCTCCATTAGTGTTAACTGTGATCATACTGGTTTTACAATGTTATCATCCCTTCACAACCAATTTGCACAAATGCACTGCAAAGAAAAAAGGTTTGCTTTACACAGGATGACTCTTCCTTGTCAGTTTTTAACTCTCCTCAGCTTTGGATTAGCCTTTGAGAAGAATCTCTAGATCATCAGTGGTGGTGCTTGGAAGTGCAAGCAGCATGTGACATGCCTTATGCATGTCACTTACTACTGTGAACTATGAGCCACAGTAGGACTGTAATGCTGGCTAGCTGTTTTACTGTCTTGCTTCAGGGTGTCATTTGGCAGTAACAGGGTTCAGTTACTATCCTATAAAGTTAATATTTCTTCTCAAAGTGAATGTTACGATATGACTGAGATCATGCCATAAAATATAGTTTTCACATGAGTTTATTCCAGAAGTCACTGCCTTTTCTTCTTTTGACTAGTAAACAAACCACGAAAAAATTATTGTAATAGCATAATATTCTCATACTGCTTTTATTCACAGAAAATCTTGTGAGAATGTCATATTATCTCTGCTTGTATTTGCAGCTTATGTATTCTAAACAGAGTTCTAGGGTACATGCACTTGCAACTGTTTACAATTTATCTTTGCGTCTGCAGTCAACGGTTCATTCTTACTATACCAGTCCATTCTTTAAAAAGCATCATTACTGAACCCTGTTGCCTCTTACACTAGAAATAATGTTGTAGCCCCCTACATACATGCACATTCATGTCCTTCTAATATAGTTCAGACAACTTTCTTCTTTCTGCTTCATGTTGCTGGACAGTACTTCCCAGAAAGCTATATTGTGTGTCAGGATCCTAATAATACTGAGCAGTAGCTTTATATAAGCACATTATATCTCTCTGTTGTTATGCCAGTTCTGTATTAAGAAAGGTTAAGAAAAATTGGTTATTGATGAAACCATTACCTGTTTTTTAGTTGAGAATTAAAATTTATATTCCTGACATACTCTGTTCTTTCAGATAGGATTACTTCAGTTGATCATTAGACTGATTTATTTGTATCGTATCAAGCCTAAGATATATGCACGTATTGAATATATATTTTTGTTCTGTAATATGTTTAATTTGTTTTTAATATGTCTGAAGCATAAAAAAATTATTACCCTTTCCTAGCTTCTTTATTGGCTAGACCATGTATTTCTACATCTCTTTTTTTCAGAATTCCATCCATTATTATTTGTCCAAGCATTGAAGTATATCGTTACACGTCAATATTCTGGAAGCATCTTCTCTACAGCGCCTTTAATATCCATTGTGCTGACTCCTGCAAGATATAATACTAGCACTTTATGTTTCCAGGTAAACAAATGTTAAATAAATAAATAAATAAAATTGTTGTTCTAATATGAGTGCTTGCCTTCTTTGGACATCAGCCCTCAGTATAAAAGTAGGCACCTGTTTTGCACTCATTTTTTTCACCTGGCTGGTGTGGGGGACTGCTTACCTAGACAACAAGCAAGTAAATGCTTGTCTGAGGCTAGGAAGTACAAAGAACCCTCATATCTGCCTGGTTGACCTCCCCCACGATGGCCTCACCACCACCAAACTAAGGAGAATTGGTACAGTACAATGAGTAGGCTGAAGTCACATAGGAGAGGTTTCATTGTTGGCAAGCACAAGGGTAAGAAGAATATGGAAAAGAATTGTTTATATATATATATATATATATATATATATATATATATATATATATATGTATGCATATATATATATATATATATATATATATATATATACACACACACACACACATATATATATATATATATATATATATATATGTATATATATATATATATATATATATATATATATATATATATATATATATATATGTGTGTGTGTGGGTTCCGTTCATAATTTAGAAATACTGAAATCCCGAATTTCAGTATTTCGAAATTATAACACAGAAGCCTTGAAATCCCAAAACACCAGAAGTGCGAATCTCAAAATCCCGATATACGGAGATTTTGAATTAGCGCTTCTGGTGTTGAGGTGTTTAAATGGTTAGGTGTTAGTTTGGGTACGTATGTATGTGGGAGTGTGTTGGTTAGGGGCTTTAGTGTATGTCAGTGTGTGTTGTGACTGTGATGTGTGTGTGGAAGGACTGTAAAATGTGTGGGTGTGAGTTACCTTTGTGTGTCTGATTGTGCGATCTTGGAGTCAGTATATATAAGTAGGGGGTGTGGGGGCAAAGCCCCCCATATGGAGGGGTGCAGGGGGGCTTCCCCCTGCTTATATGTGGTCTAGGTTTGTCTGTGTGCTTGTGGGGGGAAGTAGCGTGTATGTTTATGTGTGTGCTCTATGTGTAGTGTAGGTTTGGGATTTTGAGTTTTGTGGTTATGGGTTTTCGGGATTTGAAGGTTTCAACTATGTAATTTCGAAATACTGAAATTCGGGATTTCAGTATTTCGAGATTTCATAGTGAACCCATATATATATATATATATATATATATATATATATATATATATATATGTAGGGTCTATGTTAAAAGTTCTGACCAAAATGTCGAACATTACATGGTCGAGACCAAATGTTCAACATTTGGATATTCGAACATCAAATAAAAAAAAAACTAAAAAAAGAAAAAAACACTTTAACAGCGTAACCCTGCACCCCCACACCCCCTACTTATATATACCAACTCCAAGACCGCACTTCAGTGCAGAAAAGGGAAATTCTCCCTATCTGCACCATACGGTGCCATTAAAAGTCCGTCTTCGAACACTTAAAATTTTGAATGTTTGGTCTCGACCATGTAACTTTCAAAATTTTGAGCGTTCCAAGATTTGTCAGGTACCCTATATATATATATATATATATATATATATATATATATATATATATATATATATATATATATACATGTACTGTGGTGGTGGCGCTGCAGTAGCATTGTCGCCTCACAGTTAGACGTTGCCCATTCGATTCTCAGTTAGAGCGTCTTCTGTGTGGTGACATGCGTGAATGGGCGTTCCTTCATTGAAGGTTGAGGCAAAGTCTGACATTTCACTCCCCATAAATAATAGAAGGGTTCAGGGTTACTCAGGGATGCTAACTCTATATAGCATACACTGTCATAGCAACCACCTTTAACTGGATTACAGCTTATCCACAGATAGATACAGTCCAGATCATTGACCAAAGAATTCATGACTGACATTATCATGGGGAAGCAGAAGTAGTTGGTTTGTAGGTAATTACTAGACTATCTGCCTTTGGAGGCCATTTTAAGCATAGCTAATTTCCTAAACAGGAGAATCAAACCCTGTACTTTCTGTCAACACTATTCCATCCCCAACCCTTGTTCTCTTCATAGTAACAATAGTAACATAGACATTACATCAAAGAGTTTTGCTGTGTGAAAAATGTACACTGTATACAACAGATAATCCAGAAACAGAGCCTTAAAAAACACCCTAATCCAGTGATCAGTGACAATTTAATACCTGAAATCACCCTATCCAAGTGACCCTAGTGTTAAGAAGCAAACCATTTTCAAGAATAACTCCTGAAAGCACACAGTAAGTAAATACATGCTCCAGTATGAACTTAAGGTTGAATGTCACTGACAGATCAAGGAGGATGGTAGCAAATTAGTTCTTCTAATTTTCTAATTTCTAGCCATCAGGAGATCATTCATAACCCTTATGTTGGGAAGTTCAGTACTATTTTGCATTGAAAATCCAGACTGAAACAAATAAACAGATCTCAGATAGCATGACCTTGAAATGAAAATAGAGCAAATACCACATTTATTAGAACCCTGCTAATAAACTGAGAGTTTGACACAGGGTGGTAACTGTCAACATTGTTCGGATTCAAGACTGATGTTTTAGGCAATCCTCCTTTGGTAGTGATGGAAAAAAAAAACAGACTCAAGGGGGCTGTCACAGAGATCCAATAGATAAAACAACCTAAGGCATCCAGACAAGCTATCATTATCTAGACTGGAGAAAGGACTAATCCATATGCAGTCTGGTGCAAGCCTGAAAGACAGGAGATGAGCTTTGAGTAAATGGTGTAAATGAACTTCATTCTAGTATTAGGAGACAGCAACACCATCCAGGTAAATGCCAAGCCCCAGAATTAAATCAGGGAGTATGACCATTCTAATGGAAGTAAGCTCATACGCACACATGGATAATGGAATGAATGAATGAATAACTAAAATGCAAAATAAGAATCACATTCTCCACCTAATAAGTTTTCTGAATAGCAGAATAAGCTAGGCTGCACAGCTTATCAACCTCTTGGAGGACAACTACCAACTGAGACTGAAAATGGTCAGAATTGATCAGTGATCTAACTAGTAAACAAATTAAATGACTGTAGAAGTGAAGTGAATGAATGAATAAATGAATGAATGAATAAAATAAATTAACAACAGCAGAAAAATTGAACTAATTAATACATAGATTTGCAATAGTAGATATCTTTCCTGGCTTGTGCTTAGCATAATGGTCATCCACTCCATGCTTATCCTCCAAAAAGTGTCATAATTTGTTATTAAGCCTTTATCTCTCCTTCTTAAGGCACAAAACTCATTATCAAATCAAGGCTCATGTTCCACTAGATGGACAGAATATGCACACATTGGTGCAAAAGGATTTGGGGGGCATTATGTGCTTTACCATAGACAAAACAAGTTTGCTTTGATTACCTAGACTCTATTAGAAGCTTTTGTAGAACAGGATTATTCCATGACAATTTCCAAATTCCTGTACTGCATTACTGCAAGAGCTGGGGGCAGCAGCAGGGCCATCTCAGCTGTAATCAAACCTGGTCTACATCAGTTTGTCGAACTCTAGTTACAGCGAATTGCTGTTAATCGAATCAAAATCACAGAACAGCCATTCATCGAGCGTTTACATCAGTGAACCTTTTTACTAGGGAAGGAAATGACTTGGCCAACAGACCAATCAACACACACACACTCACACACACACACACACACACACACACACACACACACACACACACACACACACACACACACACACACACACACACACCACAGTTCATCAAACCTACCAAAGTGGGGGGCTATGCCTCCCCACTTATATATACCAACTCTGAGATTGCACTACAGTGGGGAAAAGGACAAATTTCTGTATGCTGTTCAAGTGATTTCTTTCCCTGGGAAAAACATTCGCTAATGTGAAAGTTTGATGAATGTCTGTTTGGTGATTTTGGTTTGATGAACAGCCATTCACTGTAATTAGACTTTGATGAAATAATATAGACCCAATTAAAGCACATAATGAACAGACTAAGAGATCAGCTCTACCATTCCTTGGGTGAGATGTAAAACTGAAGTTGCCTTTGCTTGAGTTCGTAGTAGCTCAGGTAGATGTAAAAGATCTCATGGCACCTATCAAATTAGGTAGGGGAAGAGTCCCAAAGCCCTGGTCATATTTCTTTTATTAGTTTAAATACCACCTCATCTGTCCTCCAAAAAGCGGTCATTAGCCTAGTGGGACTAAAGCAGTCAACAAAGAATAAATAAATAAAAATAAATAAGGTACTTTATTCCATGGAACTGGGACCAAATAGACAAAAGAACATGTGCCCTCCACTCTGGCCTACCTAAACCATTTTCACATGGTTTGTCTTATTGTCTCCCCCACCCGCATTCATTCATTCATTTGACACATATTAGTTGGCAAGACTGCTCTGTGATAACTATGGAGGAAGCAACTGCTTTAAGTTGGGAGTCTTGGAGTTCTAGATGCTCTGATATGCATTTTACATTTTTAATAACCTTTTCATTCAATGATGGCCAGAGCAAAAATCATGATTAAAGAAAGAAATTCATCTTGCTCTTCAACTTTGGTTATTTTTTTTTCCTGAATCCTTTTAACACACCCTAAATAACTGCAGTGGAAATAACTGCATTAAGCTGGGAGTCTGGAGACTGCAAGGCCCCCAGAAGCCATGGAGGTTCTAGATACTCTGAGGTGCATTTTACGTTTTTTTTAAAACAACCATTCCAACCAATGATTGCTCAAACATAAATCATGATTAAGGAAAGTTGCTCTTCAACTTTTTTTTCCCCATATCCTTTCAACACACTCTGACTGACCAAGACTACTGTAAGAACTAAAGTAAGGTGGGGATCTAGGCACCACTAGGCAATCTGACACCATGAGATTACAGATGCTCATAGGTACTTTTCAGAGCTTTAGTCCAACCTTTTGATCCAATGATGACATGAACAAAATCATACATAAGGAAAGAAATTCAAACTTTATTTATTTCAAGGAAGAAATGTGTTGTATCCAAGATTTGATGCTCAAAATCGAACAAATAAGAATGCATGATAAATAGAGAAGACAAATGCTTGTGATGATACATAAATCATATCCTGAAATAATGCCTGCCTCCTTACCCCACCTGAAAAAAGGTAGTTGCTTTTTGCATATCCACATTTGGTGTTAAACTGGGATGAAAATTAAGGGGCAAATGGCCACATTTGCCTTCATACATATATAAACATAATGGTTCTTTACCCACTCCCCCCAGAAAAGCCACATGTATATGCATATGATGTTTGAATGTGAGGAAAATGAAAAAAAAGCATAACTACAGTAATGCTTCCAACTTGTTACTTGTAGACAGTACACTGCTCCTGCAGAAGATTAGTGACTCTCTATTGCACCACTCTATAGTTTGTGAGGAAAGTTAAAGAAATAATAACCTCACTGTCCCTAGCCCAACACAAAATAGTGACCTCTGTAGTTTGGGAAGAAATTTAAATAAATAATGAGATCATCCCCATACAAGCTACAACGCCTAAACTGGGCAAATGACAAGATTGTTAATTGCTTTCATCCACACAAATCACACCAAGTAGTTAGCCAAATCTATGTACAGTTCAGATGTTGGATTGTGATAAGAGGATGTCCATATAATGCATTTCACCTTTATTCCAAATAGTTGTCACACATTAAAATGTTCCAAGTTGTTTCACACAAATCACACTAGTCTTGCAAAGTCAGAATAATAAGCAAAGAACAGCAGGCAGCTAGACATTTTCCAGCACAGGCAACACAGCAATTATACCGACTCTGTGCATATCAGGTGTCTAGTTAAGTAGTCCATCTTACTTCTCACAAATGCTCACTAGTTCTGCAAAGCCAGATAGCGACTACTTAAAACTGAGTCAAGTAGAGCCAACACTGCAGTGTTATTACTTGCCAAGCCTTTGATTGAAGGAGATGATGATTTAACTGAGGAAGCAAAACTGTTCTATCAGTTTCAGTGGCATACTACAAATAATAACAGCATAGAGAACATCCCTGGTTAGCATACCAATGATCATATATGTTGTAATAGTGCTAGGATTCATTCCTTTAGGGGCAGAAAACTATGATATAATTCAACAAATAGCCCGATCAGCAAGCCACAAAGCACTACCAGAAATAATGGTAAACCTAAGACATGTTTGTTTGTTTGTATCAATTTGGTGGGACTAATTGTTTACCTAAGGTAAACTTGGTCAATGAGCTTAATGACAATATAGTGATGAATGTTTCAGGTCGTTCATTTTCTTCTGCAGTTTTTGTTGTTTTATGCTTGGCGGTGAAATTTATTCCTAAACTTTACCAAATGAAAATTGACAATTTTAGACTGTGTAAAAAACTCAGTTGATACAGTATTGGACTAATAAGACTCATAGTCTGAATGTCACAACACACTGATTCCTGTGAAATGGACTCCAGTAATTTACAATTTTAAACATGTTATTCTGATGAAGGAGATGACTTATTGACAAATGTTTCTAGCCTGTTAAATACTGAAGTTATTCAAACTGAGTAGATTTATACCTACCTTTAATAACGATAGAATAGTAAGGATGAGGTATTGCTCTATGGATTCCATATCATGGGGTAAAGTGAATGGGCAGTGACACCCAGCTTGTAATAGGCCTGGGTCTGCAGTGTGGAGGCTGGAGGCTTCACTTCATCTTCCAGGTTTACTCGACTCTCCTTCCTCTCCTGGACTTAGTTAGACTCATGGCCAGGCCTGCTGACGATACTGAGGCAGTTGGTGCAGCATCATACTTCCGCCAAACAATGTTTTTCTATTTACTCCCTAACTTCACTTCCCCAGAGTGCATCCAAAGACATCTAAAGATGGACATGCAGTGAGGACATGAAGACATATCACCCTAACTCTGCAGTAACTCAGACAGTAGCCCACCTTTTATGACAGTGCTTCCCTGCACATCCCCAGCCTATGCAAGTGTCAATTATGAGGTGCTGCTAAGTGTCCCAAGTGATGGACATTCCCACTTTTCCCTGCCATTATCTCAGACATTCAAGCCACTAATCAAACCTGGGTCACCCAGGGCTTAGTAAGGGTTTGTCCCTCTACACCATGACAATTTGTATAGAAAAGTCATCACTTTTTTACTATCAACGGCTTTGTTTATGTTCTTCAGCATTACCTTACCCCATGTGACTACCATATCACGTTGATTTGCTTGCCTGATTTTGTTCATCTGACATGAGTGCACCTGGGCTTTTTTCTTTTATTATTTGTAATATTTAATTCCTCCTCTATGTAATCTTTCCCTGAATTTTGTTTCTTAGGTGTGTTACTTTGTATTTCATGACATTGAATGTTAGTAATAGCACTTAATTATTTCTCATCTGTGTTATATATAATTGTAAGTTATTGTTCTGTGGGCAGTTTACCCAGCTTTGTCAAGCTCCAGTTTAACATTTTAACTCCATATTGTGATTGTCCACTATAGATCTTTGTGACAGTTACAGAACCTTTCATCAAGCTGTGGTCCAATCAATCACTGAAAACTGAGGCATAAATATGACAATAATAATAATAATAATAATAATAATAATAATAATAATAAAAAACAGCCTTTAGTGAACCACACCCTTCTGCACCCTCTTTTATAAGATGTGAATCTCCAAAGCACCTCAGTCTCAGATGACATTTGTGGAATTGAACAAAGCAGTCCGTTGCCAGACAGAGACTCCCAGAACTGGTAAATAATGGTTGTAAATTCCTTGTAGTCCCACTGCTGAACTCTGTGGTACTGCAGCAGTGGCCCGTGTTCATGAACATACTCTCTATTCACAATGATATTTGTCAGACAATGTATTACTTTTTTCCTGAGTTTTTTTCCTCACATTTTGTCACTCTGACAGCCATCCCACTGAATCAAACCCAGGTTGCCTGGGTCATAGCCAGGGCTTTATCCTTCAGTTAATATGTTACTTAGGGGAGCAATATGGTATCCAACTCAAGGCTAGCTAATTTATTTATTAATTTGTTGTTTCTTAATGTGTCAGATACCTTTGTAAAGAATAAATAAATCACTCCTTGTTGTACTAGTTTTAACTACCAACTCAAAGAGACAATAACTCATCTGAATATTCCTACTGTGACTATACTGTATCTGCTTATGGCCACAGCTGTCCATAGGCATCCAACAATATTTTCTTCTCAGTATGATTTAGTCTAGTTCCCTGATATTAGCACACATCTAACAGACACACAGTTATGTGGCTTTGTCATACGTGCTGTTCTTCTATTGAAGAGGAAGTACCTATTTCCGGACTTGTGAAAAGAGTAGTAAGTGTACAGGGATGATAGCCACGACCATGACCCAGAGGCCCTGAGACTGATTAGTGGCACTGGAACTGGAGGAGACAGGTAGGGGGATAGAAGTGGGGGGGGGGTTCAGTACATTGCAGTGTGATACCGGACATAGAGAGGGGTGTATGGTGTGCAGTGCTAGTGACCAGGAATGAGCTTGACTCTGCAAACAGCAGGGGAATGAAAAGTATTCTAAAGACGTAGTAAGTATCATTTCTAGGTCCCTGTTACTGCTTTCAAAATTCTTGTTTGTATTGTATTCTGTTAGGTGTCACTGTTTTATTTCATTTAAGCTCTACGTCTTCTGTTAGGGTCTTTTTCTACACACAGCCAACATCCAACACCTATCCCACTTCCATTCAGAGTGCTTTTGGTAGGCTTAAATGCCTTATTATTGTCTTTTCTGATGTGACTCATACTAAACAAGACATATATATATATATATATATATATATATATATATATCTATATATATATATATATATATATATATATATATATATATATATATATATATATATATATATATATATATATATATATGGTTCTACCTGACTTAGTCGACAGCATAGAACACCGACAACGGAATCCCGAGCTCCAGAAGATCGACAATGAAGAAGACCGACGCGAATCGCGAGTGCCAGAACATCGACAATGCAGAAGACCGACATGATGGATGACAACACCGACGCCGAGGATGCCGACATGGGAAAAGGCTGTGTGAGTATGCGGTAGTGACGGACGTTAGGGTGCGAGTCAGGTAAGTGTGGATATTGACGGTCTGTGGGGATAGGGGTGGGTTAAGTGAGTTAGGGTTAGGGAGCGGGTTAGGTAAGTGTGCGGTAGGGATAGACTTTGGGATAGGGGCGGATTAAGTGAGTTAGGGTTAGGGAGCGGGTTAAGTACGTGTGCGATAGTGACGGACCTTAGGGTTAGGGTTGTCGATAGTTGTGTATGTAAGGTTTAGTGTGGGTTTGTAAGGATTTTGGTGTGCTTGTGTTGTGTGTGTGGTTTGTGGAATGGGGATGTGTTTTGTTTTGATTGTTGTTATTGTGGTGTGTGCAGTGTATGGGGTTTCGTGTTTGTGTACCGTCGGTTATTTCGTTGTCGGGTATGTGAGGTTTCGTGTTAATGCACTGTCGATTATGTGGTGTCGGTGATGTCGTTGTCGGTGTTGTGTGGTTTCGACTATGTCAGGTAGAACCATATATATAGATATATATATATATATATATATATATATATATATATATATTAATTCAACACGTTTGCATTTTCAGAATAATAAGTGATTTACAGAACAATATGGGAATCTAATGTAGGCAACATATTAAGTTTGCAAGTTTAACAGAAATAGCCTAAAATGATTTTAAGTGAATATTGTCAGACACAGACAATGTGAACAGTAATACCAATGCAAAAAATGAATCACTTAATTAAAATGCATGCAATTGTAGTATTAATTTGCTGAATGATAGTGTCAGTGCCAAATAATGCCCTTCTCCACATCCAGCTCTACTTCGCATTTTGTAAAGTTGTTACAGACATGATTCTAACTTTTAAATATAAAACATAACAGACAGATATGTAAAGTCATGTCCCCTGGTACCCCTTTAGGTCCTTTGTATTCACACACTGACCACTATTTGCACATATGCTAGCACTGCAGCTGCTAACAACTGGAGCATACTTATAAAAAAGGCCAGTCAGGTATACTAGCACATAAAAACTAATGACCATCTCCAATGGAGAAGAAACTGACTCGTTGTTATGTTTTTTTTACTTTTTTACTGCACACAGGAAGACTTCAGGTATATGCATCAAAAATTATTTTAAAACTGGTTCTCTACAGGATACAAGACCTCAATGATCTTGACAGTGAAGGAATTCCCATTTTCTTTCTTGTATGCCTTGTTAAATGAGACAATGTATTCAATTGTACCCCTGTGGTTTAAGTGTCAGAAATGTGATACACCTGAATACGGATTATGTCAAACCTCAGGTGATTTCAGTTTTGATTGTAATCTATTATGTCTTTGGCCTATGAATGATTAAGCAAGACCCATGCCAAACAAAGCTTCATGAGGTTGTTCTTCTTCTAAAGAAACACACCTGAGCAAAACTATCATGGAATGAAAAACATCTAGGAGATTAATTAATTAATATGTAATTCCACATAGACACGTTCAAAGCACATAGTCAGAAAGGCAGGCAAGCACACACACACACACACCCACACACACACACACACACACACACACACACACACACACACACACACACACACACACACACACACACACACACACACACACACACACACACACACACACACACACACACGCACACACGCACACACGCACACACACACACACACACACACACACACACACACACACTCATGGACACACATACACATGAACACACACACACAGATGCGCACACATGGACACACAAACACACACATGCACACAAATGTGCGCACACACACACGCACACACACACACACACACACACACACATAAACACTCATACTAGTATTGCAAATGAATAATATTTTCTACAGACATGCATGTGCATACACACACACACACACACATGCACACACACACACACACACATGTGCGAGCATGTGTTTGCATGTGTGCGCGCATGCGTACACACACATACACACACACACACACACACACACACACACACATATGCATGCACTCAATAATATTGCAAATTAGTATTTTATACACTGATGAATGCACATATGCACACACACAAACACACACACACACACACACACACACACACACACACCACCACCACCACACCACACTAATATTACAAATGTATAATATTTAGGACTGAAAATACTATTGTGAAATTAAGTTCTCATGAAGATCTATAGGATGTTGGGAAGAACTTCTTCCCATAAATATGACTGCTAAGTACTGGGAATATAGTGGGAGTTACCATTCCTCTACATAACATTTAATAAAATATTGCAGTAAATTAAATATAGTAATACAACATAATGTATACAGAGCCTGTGCATACATGACACCTCATATGAAAACCACAGAATAATATATTTTCAAAATTAAACAAAACAACAATAGAATTAGTTAATACATTTAAATACTGCTGATAGTAAAGTTATAAGTGCACTTACCAGACAGTAAAGACTGTAATAGCAGTAATAACTGAAATATGTAAGACATTGTCCCCAGTAAGAAAGTTCTTAAAAGTATCTGTCCAATGCAGGCCTGCAGAGAGGTACTTGAGACTTGGAGAGATGACTTCTCAAGCAGGACACCAGTTAGCTTTTACTGCCTAGTTTCCAAGGTCCATTTACAGTTTCCAGGGTGATGTAAGCCTGTGAGCAAACTAGTATGCTACATTATTCATTGGGATATCAAGGTACTCTACCTGCTGAAATTAGACTGTCACATGTGCCTTGTCAAAGTCTGTAGCAAGGACACCAGGAACAAGTCACAGCTCAGCATTGTCAACTCTTACTAAACACTTCTCAGCTTTCTGTCTACAGCAAAGCAACTGCAGCAGTTTAGAAAGAATGGTCATCTCACATGAGGTAAAATATGATTTCCCTGTAAAAATGTGCCATTTAGTTTAGGGGACAGAGGTATAGAGGTGCGAGGGTGGCTTCTGTTCTGGTAAAGCAGTACAATATCTGTTGATCAGTGGTGTGGACCCTGTCTAGTACATCTGGTTCTAAAATGATTTTCTTTGGTTGAAATAAAAGTTCCATTCTGATTGAGTCATGTTTACATTTTCTGTCTTTTCTAAGACTTTCTACTCTGTTGGGTGTTAAAGAGATCTTTCTCCTTCTGATATTGGAACCAATATTTCATGACTGTGTCAAAACAATCAGAAACTGGTTCTGGACAGAGTGAGAATTGAACAACTACTTGAAGAGTTTATTTTTTTGGGAGAGGTATTGCTGCAGTGACACTTCCACTTTGTACCTCATATTTTTCCCACATTAAATGTGGTTGTACTTCAGCGAAACGAGGCAAATAAATAAAATGCAGCTTCAGAGAAGGTATAAAGAAAAATGAATTGAGAGAGACAGACTGTGTAGTGGAAACAACAGAACAAAATGTGTCTTGACAGAAATCTCATGATGAAAGTTTTCTTCTTTCACTTTAATTGATCTTGGCTGTACTTAGGCTAAATATCAGACTACAGATGCTAAATGCAATGTTTTAACTGTGATAGTTTTGGAGGATTGTGTGAAAGATGCTATAATAGGCCATATTAAAACAATAATAATATCAAAACAATTTCAAATGAAATATATTTTAACTCTTACACTAAATGTGAGCATGTGAAGAAGGCCAGTCTTACAAAAGTTATTTTCTGCCATTTTAAAAATAGAAATAGGGAGATATTGTGGAACAACCAAGGGAAATTAAAGATTTAAAATAAATTTTAAGATAATATTATTTTCAGAAGATACAGGGTGAAGAATACTTAGTAAGGAAAGTTGTTAGACACAACTGAATATGCACAACAGTTTTAGTGACACAAAAGCAATATGAGGCTATATGTTTTTTTCTTTACATACTTGTGATTTATACTGCGTAAAATTGCCTTATAAAAAGTATTGTTTCCTCTGTACAATTATTAGCAATAAAAATGGCAAGTCTGAAACAGAGACAAAAATGAAGGTGTGTGTGTGTGTGTGTGTGTGTGTGTGTGTGTGTGTGTGTGTGTGTGTGTGTATGTGTGTGTGTGTGTGTGTAGGGAGATCTGAAGGATAACCTACGCAGTTCCACATAAATCTTTAAAAAGCTTTTCCTTTCCTCTATACTTACAGGCACATTAAATTTACAAACCATATTTTGAGTTCTACATCTACATGAGATAAAAACAGAGACAAAGAGGTAGGTTTATGCTTGTGCAGATGACTGATGGCAGGAGGAATGCTTATTTTTTTAATTCTTTTTTTATCAGTCATCCTTTTCTGCATGGCTTTATTTTTCTGGTTGTTTCTCCTGCACCAGCCTTATATATTGCTTCTTTATTAAATTCCCTAGCTTATTAGCTTCCTATTCCTAATGCTGCATCTCTCGGGTACTTTCTCCATAGATTACAGGCATGGAAATGTCCTACTTTTAACCCTTAGCAGACAGGGAAGCCATAGGGAAAGGTACCTTTATGGGCCAACTGCAAAATGATTTCCCTGTTGTAGCATTAGCTTAAAAAAGCATTAGCTTAAAAAACAGTACTTTACACCATCCAACAAAATATATTAAGCCATCTCGTTAATTCTAAGAACAGAAAGTCACAGTTCAGTTCTCTAAAGAAAAAAAAAACAGTCTAGCAAAGAGATGATCTATTTAGGCATGCTTCTGTTTAGGCTATTAAAACCAATATCTTTCTTGCCAATTCATAATAGGAGAAAGAATATACAGTCTCAGATCACAGTCTGATTATGCACCCTGTATCCATACCACCTTCTCAAACAAAAATACAGTAACTGCATTTTCTCCTTTCTAAGATCCAAACTCTGGGAAGCCATTTCCCCATAAGACATTCAAACTGTCTCCCAAAATATAGGGGAAAGTCTCAAACAATGCTTACTAAAAGAAGAAAACTGTCACTGTTTTAATAACACTGGAATAACTTAAATACCTCTAAAGTTCAAACATTATCAACCAAAGCCTTAGTGGCAACATAATTATACATCTGATCCCAAACAATACGTTCATATCACACCTCATTCCTTTCTTCCACTCAGTTACTCCCTCTTAACTTCAGAATAGCATTTCAGTAGCAAAGTCAGTACAACCCTCTCTTATTGTTAATATCAAAAGTGTTCAGGTGGCCAATGACATTAGACATATCAATGATTCAAGGTAATGCCATAAGTGCAGGGTTCAAATCTAGATATTTTACCCCTGGAATCCCACCTGTGTCCCTGCTGGACAGGGGAAACAGATGCTGACTTTGAGGGAACATGGGTAAAATTCTTGGCTAGGCTTATAAGGGCCTTCGGGCCAATAGCCTAGTATCATCCTATGAACCTATGAACCTAAATGATTTGCACATTTCTTATTGCTTAATTTTCAAATAGAATATCCTGGCTTTTGTAGTCCACTTATTAAGCATTGTTATGTACCCAGTTACAGTTCTGAATTTTTTTATTTTCTTTATCTTGTTTGAATTGTTTAGTGTCATATTTTAAATGATAGAACTCTCATTTTCTTTCATTTGTACACCGACGTTGAGCCTAAAATAGATCCCTCTGGTTCAATGCTCTGTCTCAGTCAATAAATAAATGAATGAATAAATAAATAAATACATAAACTCACAAAGGTCCATTACGTATGGAAGATGTGCAGTATGTCACTTTGCAGTCAAACCTGTGCTGACAGCTGTGAACTTAGAGAGCTGAGTTGTGAATGTGCTATAGATACTGCAAGCTACAGGTTATGATGCAGTAACAGTTGATTACTTAGATGCTGAAGACATCAAGTAGCCAAGAAGTCAGTCACTAGGCTCTGAAAATGACAGCAAAACATCCAAGTAGAGTGGATTATAAGAAGTAAATCTGAGTAGATGTAGCACCGATCCAGGCAACCCAGCAGCTGGGCTTAGTATAGCTCAAAGGCACAGACAGGATTTTGACACTATATACTACATACAAAAAGTAGATCCTTCCCCTCCCAATTGTAGTCCTCTTACCTCATCTAGTATATACCTTTCTAATGCAGAAAAAAAATCCAGAAATGACAGGTGTAAAAAATATCTAGTCAGGTGTCATTCAGAAAACAAATATCTCTTTCAACAAGATCTACATCTTAATGAAAACCATGGTGAGGTAAGCACATTAGGGCTTTCAGATTTAAATTCTAGCACATCTAGTTATTCAAAATAAATAAATAAATGATTCCAAAAAAGTATATGCCATGGAACAGAATGTGTATACTTGTCTACTTCCCTGGTGTAACTAATAATTTTAAATGTTTGTTGCTTAGTAGTTAGTGCAGAGGATTAAAGCTATGAGCTGTCAACACAACACTACCTGTAATACAGGGTTTGATTCCCTTAGCCTTCACTTGCCTACTATGTGACCTTAAGCTAATCACTTAATCAGACTCATTTGAGGCAATTGGGAATGTGGGATAGGCTCCTTAATGGTCACCTGGAGTGCATGCCTAGTAACTGCATATGAATCTATAGCAAGGTGTTGAGCTAAGAAGAATGTCGGTGTTTGAGGACCGATATATTTTTATGTTCAATTTATTAAAATTCATCTAAATGGACAAAATTTTAATGCATATAGTTAATGTACAGTGAGACTAGGAAAATTATTTGCTGCTTACCATTTATGTATTTATTTACTTTACTTTTATTAATCAGGAGAATAGATTGGGCTCTGATCCCTTTGCAGCCACTACCTGCATCACAGGATAAAAATAGAAACAGATACACCAAGGGTAAATATTAATTTGTACCAGGCAGGCATCTGAGTGCATTTGGTCTAACAGCTCTGCTATGCCTTTGATAGTTATGGCTTTGAAATAAAATGGAAGTATGTCTGAGGTAATAGTTGTAGGTGTTGTGCTTGTGTTTTGAGAGTTAAGTTCTGGCTTGAAAATGTGATGAATTATGTACCCTGATTTAGTTTTGATGAAGCCTTTGTGTAGTGGATGTTTGGGTAGGGAATGGCCTATAATGTTATTCTCAAAGTTCCAAAATGTCATTTGATTGTATTTAATTGGTGAATTGTAATAGAGTGCTAAACATATTGCATACCTGAAAGGACAGGTAACGCACTTCCTTCAGCAATAGTTAACCTGCTACCTTCCTGGCAGGTGAGACACCTGTTTGACTGCTAAAGTCTGAGTGGAGGAAGGGTCATAAGCTCTTGGGCTGGAACAGGTCAGTGATGCTCTGAAGTTACAGGTAGAGTGATGCATTCAGTTATCTGTTAATCTGCTGATGCTCACTGGCAGATGGGCACTACTTTGTCTGTCAAAGTTCAAATGGAGGGACGGCTACAAGCTCTTGTGCTGGAACGCTTTAGTGATCCTCTTTATCAGGAAACAAGTATAAATAGAGTGAGTAATTTTAACAGATGAGACTATACATTGCTAGAGGAACTTGGGAGGGGAGAACAGTCAAGTTGCTGAGTTTGTTAGAGCAGAGGAAATGGGGGAACCTTAGGGAGTAGAAGAAGCATTACTTCAGTGAGTAAAGCAAAGACAAAATCTATAGTAATATTTAGATATATTTAAACGGAGCAATGTTCTTTCAATGTGTAGAACCATAGGCAAAAGACATTGCAAAAAGTAGAATTGGAGTAGAGAATTAAGTCTGAAAGGAGAAGACATAATAGAAGAGGGAATTTTAGAAAGAGAATGGACTCAACATTGACTTAGCTCTCTACTCTAGCCATTCAGCCATGTACATAAGTATAAACACTAGCTTAGCTGCGAGAAAGTCATGTGATGTGTAAACAATACCTTTCTGATTCTTATGATTTACATTAGTATCATCATTGCAGAATAGTTAACAGTTAAGGTAATGGTATATTAAATAACTAAGCATACTTTTGCACCCCTAGTGCAAAATGTTGGTGAAGTGAACAGAGGGGATGAGGAAGTGATGGGTAGGTATGGTGTTAAGGAGAGGAATGCAGAAGGTCAGATGATTGTGGATTTTGCGAAAAGGATGGACATGGCTGTGGTGAATACGTATTTTAAGAAGAGGGAAGAGCATAGGGTGATGTACAAGAGTGGAGGAAGATGCACACAGGTGGATTATATCCTTTGTAGGAGGGCCAGTCTGAAGGAGATTGGAGACTGTAAAGTGGTGGCAGGGGAAAGTGTAGTTAAACAGCATAGAATGGTGGTCTGTAGGATGACGTTGGTGATCAAGAAGAGGCGGAGGAGTGTGAAAGCAGTGCCAAGGATTAAATGGTGGAAGTTAAAAAAGGGTGATTGTGAAGTGGAGTTTAGGGAAGAGTTAAGACAGGCACTGGGAGGCAGTGGAGAGTTACCGAATAGCTGGGTAACTACAGCAGAACTAGTAAGGGAGACTGCTAGAAAGGTGCTCAGTGTGGCATCTAGATAGAGGAAGGAGGACAAGGAGACCTGGTGGTGGAATGAGGAAGTACAGGAGAGTATACAGAGGAAGAGGCTGGCGAAGAAGAAGTGGGATTGTCAAAGAGATGAAGAAAGTAGACATGAGTATAAGGAGATGAGGCGCGTGGCAAAGAGAGAGGTGGCGAAAGCTAAGGATAAGGCGTATGGAGAGTTGTATGAGAGATTGGACACTAAAGAGGGAGAAAAGGACCTGTACCGATTGGCTAGACAGTGGGACAGAGCTGGGAAAGATGTGCAGTAAGTAAGGGTGATAAAGGATAGTGAGGGAAAGGTACTCACAAGAGAGGAGAGTGTGTTGAGTAGATGGAAAGAGTATTTTGAGAGGCTGATGAATGAAGAGAATGAGAGAGAGAGAAGGTTGGATGATGTGGGGATAGTGAATCAGGAAGTGAAACAGATTAGCAAGGAGGAAGTAAGGACAGCTATGAAGAGGATGAAGAATGGAAAGGCTGTTGGCCCAGATGACATACCAATGGAAGCATGGAGGTGCTTAGGAGAAATGGCAGTGGAATTTTTAACTAGATTGTTTAATGAAATTTTGGAAAGTCAGAGGATGCCTGAGGAGTGGAGAAAAAGTGTTTTGGTACCTATCTTTAAGAATAAGGGTGATGTGCAGAGCTGCAGTAACTACAGAGGGATAAAATTGATCAGTCACAGCTTGAAGTTATGGGAAAGAGTAGTAGAAGCTAGGTTAAGAAGGGAGATGATGATTAGTGATCTGCAGTATGGTTTCATGCCAGGAAAGAGCACTACAGATGCAATGTTTGCTCTGAGAGTGTTATTGGAGAAATACAGAGAAGGTCAGAAGGAGTTGCATTGTGTCTTTGTAGACTTGGAGAAAGCATATGACAGGGTGCCTAGAGAAGAGTTGTGGTACTGTATGGGGAAGTTGGGAGTGGCAGAGAAGTATGTAAGAGTGGTACAGGATATGTACGAGGGTAGTGTGACAGTGGTGAGGACTGCAGTGGGAGTGACAGATCCGTTTAAGGTGGAGGTGGGATTACATCAAGGATCAGCTCGGAGTCCTTTCTTATTTGCAGTGGTGATGGACAGGTTGACAGATGAGATCAGACAGGAGGCCCCGTGGACTATGATGTTTGCAGATGACATTGTGATATGTAGTGAGAGTAGGAATCAGGTTGAGGAGACTCTGGAGAGGTGGACATATGCTCTAGAGAGCAGAGGAATGAAGGCCAGCAGGGCTAAGACAGAATATATTTGTGTAAATGAGAGGGAGGGTAGAGGAATGGTGAGGATGCAGGGAGTAGAGTTGGTAAAGGTGGACGAGTTTAAGTACTTGGGATCAACAGTTCAGAGTAATGGTGAATGTGGAAGAGAGGTGAAGAAGAGAGTACAGGCAGGGTGGAATGGGTGGAGAAGAGTGTCAGGAGTGATTTGTGACAGACAGATACCAGTAAGAGTGAAAGGGAAGGTCTACAAGAGGGTAGTGAGACCAGCTATGTTATATGGGTTGGAGACAGTGGCATTGACAAAAAGGCAGGAGTTAGAGCTGGATGTGGCAGAGTTAAAGATGTTAAGATTTGCACTCAGTGTGACTAGGATGGATAGGATTAGGAATCAGTGTATTAGTGGGTCAGCTCATGTTGGACAGTTTGGAGGCAAAGCAAGGGAGACGAGATTGCGTTGGTTTGGACATGTGCTGAGGAGGGATGATGGGTATATTGGGAAAAAGATGCTAAGGATGAAGCTGCCAGGTAAGAGGAAAGGAAGAAGGCCTAAGATAAGGTTTATGGATGTGGTGAGAGAGGACATGCAGGCGGTTGGTGTGACAGAGCAAGATGCAGAGGATAGAAAGAAATGGAAAGAGATGATCCGCTGTGGCGACCCCTAACGGGAAAAGCCAAAAGATGATGATGATGACTTTTGCACCCCTAGTGCATTATACCAGCTGATGCAGATAAAGCTATGCATGCACGTCTAGAATGCATCTTCATCAAGAAGTCAATACCCATCTGTAGGACCTGATAACGAACATGTCTAAATATTTTACCTTTGCTCAGTTTACAAAGAAATGGACAAACTCTTATGGTTCCTTGAATGCTGCAGTAGCAGCTCATGAACTAAGACCCTGCTGGAAGTAGCACGTTATTTTCTCACAAGAGATGGACAAAACTAGAGGGCTAAAATTCTTTGGGGTATGAGCATAAAAAATGTTTATTTCTGGCAAGCAGGTACTGAGTGAGTGAGGGTAGCTCCTAGTGAGGAAGTGATATGTCCGTTTACTGGAGAAGATCAAAGCTATAATCAGAACATTTGTATTAGCAGGAGCTAATCAGTCTGTGCACATGCAGAAAAGTTGCTTAGAAGGGTTACAAGGAAAGTGAGATACCAGTCTTGTTATTCTGGGAGTTTGTGGTTAGACTTTTAAATAAATATGGAAACATGCATATAGTGTTGAGCAGCAGTAACTAAATTAACAAAACACTGATATTGGAGTGAATGCCAAGTAATCCACCCCTCAGTAAGTCAGGCTGCAAAGATTACCCCCAGGGAAAGTTGTTTTGATATGTCTGATAAGGTTTACCTTTAAAACCGCAAATTGCACATGTGCAAACTGTCATCGGTGACTTGTATGAGTGAATTTAAAACCGCTAAAATACAAAAACATCGAAAATCACTTAGTGCATTTTTTCTTTCGAACATTTTTGCTGTTTTTTAATTACACCACCGCACACATATCCCTCTGTTGTCCGATGAGCCAACAAACAGTATCAGTGAGTCCTTCAATGAAAGTGCCACAAAACAGTCCCGTGTTCATATTAAGCAATGTATAGCTGCATCATATGTATTCTGTGTCATTAATCCTCCAGAAAGTGACATGATCCACAAATAAAGAGTGACAGGATGAATACAGTCATGAGAAGGCGCAGTATTTTGCAACTAACTTCACGAATCACCTAGGAGTGAACTCAGTACGTTTTGCCAGTAGATTTGTGAATGATGCTTCCTTATCAAACAATCTCCTACGCTTTGGGGAGGAAGTCAGACATAACAAAAGCTACGTCTCAAATCATCCACATGATTTTGCTCGACTTGCACAGCTTGTAGGATATCAAGCATGTAAAGTGTTTTTTTACCTAACAAACTAGATAGCCACCTGTGCCAACCCTCAACTGCATTCTGGCTGTGATGGTAGCCCATACCACTGGTATCGTACTGATTCCAAAAGGTGCAATCAAACAAAGGAGGCACTTGTTCACTTGTATTACCTCTCATACCATAGCGCCGTGGCCTGCCATAGATGTATGTCTCCTTAAAGAAGTTACACAATGGCTCTGGCATGTCCGCTTCGATCTCATTGAACGTATTACATATGTCCCCAGGTGCAATAAACGCTAATGCAGGTATCTTCTTGCACAGCATTGCAACGGATATACTGCTTCCAAAGTGTCCTGCCAAATGTAAATGCTGAATATTTCTCCACACAATTTGGCATAGATGAAACCAACATCCCTTGGTTAATGTGTTAGGCAGATGCTTCTGAATGGAATTCACTGCAGCCCTTTCAAAATCAGTTAACACCATATTAGGCAGTAATCTAAATTAATTTTCGGTGCACAATTGCAAAATTATACTCCAAAACGTATCATAACATCTCTCACGTTTGCTAGGCAATATCCCATACACAACAGGTACCACCTTTCTGTTCACTCCACCTGTCAATGCGCAGTGTAAGGTATATACTTGTCTACATTCAGTGGTGCTGATAGGGAAGGTCCCATCCGCCATTAGTTATTCTGACTCACAAAGCATATTCAAATTATCCCTGGTAGTTATAACAATAACATTGGTTTCACCTTCAGTATCTGCACTATGTTTGATAATGAAAGAACCAGTCTTCAAAGGTAGCATGTCAGCACTCAACTCCCTGAGATTTCAGAAACCTTTGCACATACCCAATTTCTTCCTGTACCTCTGCCTCCCAATGGTTTGCTTAAGGGCACTGGTATTTGGTAACTCATTAACAACATCAGTAGAAGTACTGGCTAGGACTTCTGCAACTATTTTGCAGGGGTCCTCCACAGATTGCTCAGCATGACGTTTCAACTGTTCTTTTACTCTCATCACCTCCCCTTGTACTACATCGAGTGCATGGTAATGTGGCGTGCTTTTCATTAATCTACAGCCATTTACATCTGCTTCAGTTACGCATCTACCCTTACACCTTTCTTTATTTTTCCTTGTACAACACCATTACTGCTTGACCTGAAAGGTCTTCTCTTGGTAATACTGATACCCATCAACTAGCAACAATTCCCGTCCCTTCTGAGTCCTACTTGTGCTGTACACTGAATTCACTTTGCCTGGTGCATAGTCCTGCGAAGTTCCTTCCCCAGCCTGTAAGACATGTAATACACATTCACTACTCTATAGTACTACTCTATACAACCATATCACCTACTGCACATTATAGCAATTCCTATGCCTTACCAACATTACACGTTTCTGCCAACTGTTAGCGTGAGGCAATATGGCCAGCTGAAATTACATTTAAATGTCGCTACATATATCTTGCAAATGCACTGATAAGGATGGCACTGCAAAGCATACACATTTTTCGAACACTATCCCTGCTATATGCCGACCCACTTAAATTGCTGTCAATACAAAACTATAAGAATTGTTACTTCCATAGTCCTCTGATTGTCAGATTCAGATATTAATCCTAGACTACAAAATGCCACTGCCAACGTGCAGATCTACCGCTGCTGGGACCAGGAAATGTTTCACAGGACGCCCGAGATATGTTATGACATCTACGACATTGCTAAAGGTTGTACTCTATTTGTGCGATTGTTTAATATGTGAATGGCATGCTGTTTATGACCTTAAGTGATTCGCACATATATGAGTCACCTAAATGCTAACTTGAAAATGGTATTTCGACCTTCCATCAGTCGCCCGTGTGTGAATTCTGGTGTTAAAGGTAAATCGTCTGATAATGCTGCACAGTGGTAAGTGTCAGAGGGGTTTCTCATCCAGTTCTCACCCTGCATGAACCGCCCTTAGCCTTGTATCACTGGGTTAGAACATGAGCCCTGCAAAGCTCCTAACCATTGCTGCTGCTGTGGCATCCAGAAACAATTTCAAAAATTAAACCAGGCAGCTTGCAAAATTCCAAAAAAAGAGCACTCATTTAATTGTTGAATTGTAAGAGGGTGCTAAACATATTACATACCTGAAGGTACAGGCAGTGCACTGCCTTCTGCAATTGTTAGTGTTCATATCCTTGTTGGAAGGTGAGAGACTACCAAAGTCTGAATGGAGGAACGGCCCCAAGCTCTTGAGGTGGAACAGTTTAGTGATCCCCTGAATGTCACTGCGACAGCTCATGAAATCAGTGCGAACTGGAAGGTTGTCATAAGCATTTCAGAAGGCTGTTCCTTTTGTATGTATTTTTATCTGAGGCACTGTCATAAGTATGGTTCATAATTATAGACTGCATCAAACATTATGTATTATTTTTAAAACTGAAAACACAAGTCCATACTGGATAACACATTCTGCCGCACACTATACCAACTGTGCATAATGACTTACATACAAATGTTATACTAAGATGCAAGTCTTTGTAATCCTAAATACTAAACTTATTTAAAGGAAAACTCCACCTTAGAACTAAAAAAAAAAAATCTGTTTTTTTTTCACTCTTTGTTTCCTGAGCTATTTTAACACCTCAAAATCATTTTGACTGCTTCATATAGAATTTTAATGTTTTCTGCAAAATGGTTGCCAATGGGGCTTGACATATCAATGTGATCTTGTTTTTCTTCAAGCCTTTCTCCATTCCTCTCAACTTTACAGATTTTCACAGATATGTCCAGATTTTTGCCTCATATTTTTGGTCTGTTCCTTATAAAATTTGTGTTTTTTCAGGCAAATGACTGAGGATTGAAATCACTAAATAATGCCACACGCTTGAGTTTCAGACTTCATATCCTTCAGAAAATGCATACTAACACAACTTCTGCTATTCTAGTAATTTTTTAAGTTTATAACAGCAATATTTAAAATCTGTCCCTATTTTTGGCCTTTGTCTCCCCAGTATTTCAGGCTTTGTCCAGATTTCTTGTGCTAAGAGTTTTAGAGGTATGCCTTTCTCTTTCCCATAATCATTTTCAGGTTTGCTTTATATGAGTCATGCTAGATATAAGGAAGTAGTAGTGTATTTCCATGCCACTGACATATAATGGGATTAGTGTCAGTCATTGCCATCTTATACACTTTCTGTAACAGGACTGCTTCTTTTATTTTTTGAATGTTCCTCATTTATGTGTGTCTCTGGGCTTGTTTTACAATATTCAAAGGAATCATACAGCTGCAACCAAAAAAGTAGCTAAATTACAGGTCTTTGTTCAAAGTATATTTCTGTAGTCAAGATGAATTGACAGTTCCCCTCCCCATATACTTTGGTATATGCATTGATACTTTATGAGAATTACAAGAAAACATATTTTTTTTACTTTTCTCTAAATGTAACAGACATCTTTGATACTAAATTCAAGTCATCTTAAAATGTAAAGTAGTATAAACAGCAAACATTTAAAGTTTAAAGCTTAGCATTTCTATACTGTGATGCTGCTTATGTAAATTTGCCAAAAGAGTTACAACTGCCTTTGAACCAGTGACTGATCTAATTGCTCTGTTTTGCCATGAAAGGCAGGGCTGCATTGGAAGTTGCTGTGAACCAGTAAAAGTTCTCCTCCTGTCTGTGAAAAAGACAAAGGAATACAAACAGTTTCACACCTCTCTGTCTTTATTACAGTAACCACTGAGCTCATGACACCAGTGGGCTAACCACCTGTATAAGATTGTTAGCAGTACCTGAATATGAATTTCTCTGTGTCTGTAGTATGTCATGCTGACACAGACAAATTCCTTTGCAAATTATGTGAAAAGTTAAGGTTAAAAAAGTGGGTGATCTATCCCTTCCTTTTATTCCAAGGCGAGGAAATGAAAGGTTTATGAAGTACAAACAGGTTTCTGGTACCATCACAATACTGGAATCATATTGTTGGAAGAAAAGCAACCTGAGAGTTGCGTTAAACTGTAGGAGAAGGTGGAGTCTTCCCTTAACCAAGCAAAGTAGCCAGTAAAATGCTGCATCTGAGGGCTATATTAAACCTACTGCTCAGATCCACTTGTAAAAAAACAACAAAAAATGTTTATCGCAGGAGAGCAATGTACAGCACAATGTCCTTAATGCTTTGAAAAGCACCTTTCACTGATATCCCATAGTGTGAAATAATAGCCAGACAACAGCAAGCAGGATAAATGCCTCACTTTATTTCATTGAATGTTAATGACATTTTTTGCATTGCTTGCATTTTTTTTTCTCTAGTTCAGTTTTAATAATGAAAGAGTTTTATCATTGTTATGCTTTTAAGTGCCTTTTGCAAGCACCCATTAGCATCTTTACCTACTTCTTAAAGCAACCCTTGTATGTTTCTACCAGCATGCTTCTTCTGTCACAGTTTGCCTTGCCAGGCTCCCTAACATTCTTGTCATCCCTGCCTTACCTGAGATTTCTATATTGATGACAAGTCAGCTGACCTTCACTTTTCCAGGTTCCCTGACTTTTCCAATTTCCATGACTTTGGCCAGGTTATAAGGTTCCTTCAGCTGGATTTTAATCACCATCCTGTGAGCTCATACCCTTGATGCTGCATGTTGCATCTCATTCACGTTATCTTACTCTTTTTCTACAATCACTTTCAACCTATTTGCAGGTATTATTACATAATCATTTTGTCTACTGAACTTTGGCAATATTCACCCATTAACCTAGCCTTCTAGGTTCACAACTGAGTTCATCTGTTTAACAGTTTGTGCCCTACACTTTCTGGCCTTATATGATATAGTTATAGCTCATCTATTCCACTTATATTGTCTTATCTTTAAGCTGGTAGTAGACTTCTCCCTATCCCTCCATTCTTAACTCTGTAATTATGGTGGCTTTCAGAAACAGCTTAGCAAATGTGGTTGTGAAAATAAAACTGCATTGTATTTATTGATGATTTGCTCTTAAATTTCACTTCATCTTCATGGCTTTGTGCTATAAATTGTATCTCAGCCAATGCCCTTTCTCGCAAAAGCTTAGCTTCTCAGAGACTGATGAAGCCATTTGGAGTAACTATCATGTACTGTGTGTTGCATATTAAAAACAAGACATTTTCAATAAAATATTTCTATGATAACAAAGGCCATGTCAGTTATCAATCAGAAACAAAATGTCTTCAACGTAATATCCACAATTGCTAAATCTTGTTGCTAGAATACAATGCATCATGACAATACAGGAAACATAATAACTCAAGATTCAATAAAGTGCTTTCTATCTCCTATGAAAATACCATACACCACTTTGAAACATTATGGTCATTACATTCAAAATTATTACATAAATGAACATAGCCTGTGTATACATAGTCCAAGGTTTTCTAAACAAATTGCAGGATTGTCTGTAATATTTGAGCATCAGTATAAAAGATAAACTCACAGCCACATGTGACCTTAAAATTGATTGGTCTTTGAGTGGTTGCCATGTCTCCTTTCTCACAGTGCAACTTTATGGTTTTGCCTCAGTTATGCAGATAACCACTTGGAGTGAAAAAGTCTGTGTTAAGACATGTATTTAATTTTACATTTGTTAACCAGGAAAGTCCGTCTAGATGGAAGTCCTTTTTCAGCGGAGGCCCGGGGAGAAAAGCTCCACATAAAAAGTCAGCTAATACAGCAAAGGTACAACTAAAATATAATAAGACAGAGTAGAACACAGTTAGATAAGCAGTTTGAGACACATGGTTGATTGAACATAATACAACATAACCTTTGTGTTTATATATACATTTAGTAAAATTTGGTCCAATATAGTATCAACATTAGCAACAAGTAAGTAAGTTCGGAGCCATACATGGACATATCCAGTTTTTGGATAGGTGATTTTTGAGTAAAGTTTTAAATTGAGGTGAGGTTGTGGTGGTTATTTCACTCAGAGGTAAAGTATTCCAGATTTTAGCTATATCTTTATCAGAGGTTTATTATTGGATTGTAAAGTTCTGGTACTGGAGTATGGCTGTAGTAGATTTTTCAGGGCAGGTGTCTTTTCTTTCTGATGAAATAATTTGTGGGCCATGGTTAGTTGGGTGTAAAGTAGGAGTTGAGGAAACTCAAGCCAGTTAAGTTGCCTGAGTGCTGTACAGTGATGAGATCTGTAGTTTGAGTTGGTTAAAAATCTAGCGATTTTATTGTAACATGTTTCAAGTTTTGCAAGGTCTGATTTCCTAAGGTTGGAGAGAATAGGTGATGTGTACAGCAGAGTTGAGATCAAGTCTGTTTGAGCTACTATGGCTTTTGTGTTGTCTGTGAGATAGTGTTTATTCCCATACAGAGTACCTAGTTTTTTGTGGACTTTTTTATTGTTTGGGATATATGGAGATCAAATCTCATGTTAGTGTCTATTTCAACACCTAACAACTTAATATTTTAGTCTGGATCTTCACATCTTTCCCATGTGGCTTCTCTGCAGCTGGTATGGTGCTTTATTTCTTCAGTTATTATCTCCTCACTTTTGCATTATGCTGTCAGATCAGATATGCAATACAGTCATGTATTCACACATCACCAGCATGTAAACTTCTCACATTGTTCAGTTTCACCTGGCCATACATTGTGTTGAATTGTTGTCTGTTTGTTTAATTCTCTCAGATTCTGCTATCGGCTATTTTTGTTAACTGATTTTTTTCAGTATACTTAACACTATGGTCATTACATGCAGATGTAGGGTGAGAACAAGAACATAACCTTGAATCATTGCATATACAAAACCTATTATAGTATGAAGAGACAAGTAATAAATAGAACCCCAAAATGAAATTACCCATTTCCCAGGCAAAATATTGAGAATCCCAGTAAATGATAAAAAATATGTTTCTGAGCAGCAACAATGATTATTTCCAAAGCACCATATATAGTATACACACACAAACACACACACACACACACACACACACACATATATATATATATATATATATATATATATATATATATATATATATATATATATAAAATCAAACATTTAAATTGTTGAACAGAAAAAAATCTGGTAAACCTGAATGAAAGTCAGCTGACTGCACATTATTGGCTTGGGTTTCTTCTGTGCAAGATCATAGAACAGCTGGTAATGGTGAATTTTCCCTTTCCCCACAGTAGTGCAATCTTGCAGAGAAAAAAGCCAGTATAGCTGATTGAAAATAAGCTTATCACATGTACCATTTTTTTTCTGGTCAAGAGAATGAATGTTCAACCACTATATATATATATATATATATATATATATATATATATATGTGTGTGTGTGTGTGTGTGTGTGTGTGTGTGTGTGTGTGTGTGTGTGTATAATGGAGCAGTAGTGCAGTGGTGTGCATTGCATTGTTGCATCACAGCAAAGGGTTCTCCAGTTCGATTCTCAGCTGGGGTGCCTTCTGTGTGGAGTCTGCATGTCCTCCCTGCATTCATGTGGGTTCCCTCAGGGTGCTCCAATTTCCTCTCATGTTACAAAGACATGTATGTGGAGTGTTTCTCCCCAGGCCTCTGCTGAAAATTGGCTTATTCCAAGTTGGACTTTCAAAATAAACAAATGTTAAATAAAATTAATAAAAAAAAAAAATATATATATATATATATATATATATATATATAAATATATATGTGTGTGTGTGTGTGTGTGTGTGTATGTGTGAGTGTATGTATAAATATATATATATATATATATATATATATATATATAAAGATATATAATATGCATATATATTTGTAAATATGTGTGTGTGTGTGTGTGTGTGTGTGTGTGTGTGTGTGTGTGATATATATATATATATATATATATATATATATATATATATATATTTACATAGAGAGAGCGAGAGAGAGGAGTACTTGGGTTGGTTGACTGAATGAGTGTTTGACAACCATTTAGTCAATCACAGTTGGTTGACTAAGCAGATGGTCGACAGGTATGTGAGATCATACGTTTCCCAGGGTTAGGGAATATGTCATTATTCCAATTCTTTTTTTGATTTTAATATATATATATATATATATATATATATATATATATATATACATAAAAGTATATATATATATATATATATATATATATATATATATATATACATAAAAGTATATATATATATATATATATATATATATATATATATATATACATATATACATATATATATATATATATATATATATATATACATATATACATGCACAGACATACATATATATAAAATTAGGAAGGGTGTGTGGTGTTAAGGTTAAATAAAATGTTAGAGTATTATGCAGTGTTAAGTACAAAGTACAATTTATTTAACCAAAAAAATAACACACGTGTGGAGAAAGCACTCAGGAATCAGATTGCCCTGAACAAAGGAATTCATGGTTACTTTATAGGAAAACCTTATCAAGGTAATACATTTTATCTATAAGACCACTACTAACATCCAGTAGAAAAGAACTGACCAATACAGTTTATTCCTCAGACCACTACTACATATCTAATAGTAAAATGCCAAGTTTAGCAAAAATACATTTTCTACTTCTTATCTACATTTTAGCCTAGTAAGAAATAAGCTTTCTTTTTACAATGTGATTTATAAGAAATGCTGCCTCATGCTCAGGAAATGAAACTCAACATTCTGTACTTTTCCATGGTTCCAAAGCAGTTTTGCAATAACATACACCGACCTTCTGAAACACATGCAATTTCATTTTAACCCTTTACAATCCCTGATTTGATGCTTGGAAAGCATCATGCTCATATTATAAAAATGCCTTTCACAGTCCAAAAATGTTATATATTTTCCCAAAACCTTCAAAAAATATTTTTTTATTTTCACTTTCATTGTGAGCTTCATTAGCATGATTTGTAAATGGCACATTCTCAAAACTACTACCATGCACATTCTGTAGCAAAGTACTAGATCATGATGCAATAAGCTTGGTTATTAAAGTTTTACATAGAAATAATAGCAAAAATAAAATTATAATCATAATTGCAATAAGCATAATAAATCTCAAAACACTTCCTCCCCATCCTGAAAACACATTGGTTAGCCAAGCCCACTGTGAACTATCCACTTCTTTAGTGTCTGATCACTCAGCCACATTTTGGGTGATTTCCAAGTGACTACGTATTGTATGCTCATTATCGAGAATAAATGTGCAGCACTCCTTGTGCATGAGCACACACGTACCTCTCTTTGACACAAGTACAAATCAAGTGTCATTTGATTTTGCAACACTACCATATGCATGGTATTCAGGTCTATAGTGATTAAATTAACTCATTCGTATGTAGCATTGCTTAACACTTCTAACAGTTTAGAGAGTTTTCCCAGCTCTCAAATTAATTTTACAGTCTAACATGCAGGTAATATGTCAGCACCAGAAAGAACATCATCCCCATGGTCCATATGACAAACTCCTTTCAAAAGCTGCTTGCTCTAAGTCATGGTGGTAAGTCCATGAAACATCAATCTTTCTGATTGAATTTTTCACAGTCTGACTTTCTCAAACATTGCAAATTTTCCTGCTGGGCATGGCATCTACATGTCAAATAGCTGGGAGAAGTCTCCCAATATAATAACACCCCGACCAGTTAGCCATCAGCCAAGGATATGCTAGACTGCCACAAATGTAATAAAGGTCTTGTAAAATAGTCATACCTCTCACCTCAGTTCTGCTATACATTCCCTGGGTTTTATTACACTGGGTCTGTTCAACTTCCACAGTCCCATTTCTCACATAGCAAGTATAACCCTTAACAATCACTGAAAGGCTAAGCAACACAATTTTGGTAAATGAGGTAACATTATGCCATGAGAATTTTTTATTTAAGATTACTGATGCAAATGCAGTCCCCATATCAACTTCCTTCATGGGCACTGGAAACTATGGGATGTCTCCATCATGAAAAAACAAAAATTGGCCAGCAAAAGCAGACACGGATGTTAGAATAAATAAGTCCTTTATTTCAAAAAATATTCAGACCGGTTTTGGCAAAGATTGCCTTTTTCAGTGTAGGATGTTTGTCCTACACTGAAGAAGGCAATCTTTGCCGAAACCGGTCTGAATATTTTTTGAAATAAAGGACTTATTTATTCTAACATCCGTGTCTGCTTTTGCTGGCCAATTTTTGTTTTTGCTGATATGGTTTTGGCCGTGCACTCCCCTGTGCATAGGACTTTGTTTGGAATGTCTCCATCATGCCCAGTAGGTATGTGGGCACATACCCAACAGTGATTAATGTTTAAAGTCTTAGCATATGTACTTAAAGTGGCATGATAAGTATTAAATGTTGGATGTCAATCTGCTGATCTTTGTCTAGGTTTTATCAATCACTTTAATTTTTTTGTCAGAAAAATGAACAGTACTTACAGTTTCAGCAGGAATCAAAAAGTGCAATAACAGAACAAAAATAATTGCAGTCATCAAGGCAACAACCAACGTGAATAGTGAGCTGTGCAGGGTCAGAGTAGATTTTCACAAACATCCACACACAAATTGGGCTTGCAATGAATAGCCCACTGCTGCACTCCAAACACATTCCACAAAGGCTGGTTGTCATTTAGTTCCCATGAGCGCTGCTTGGTCACCTGACTCAGGGAAAATGTCCTTTTCTGGTGTTTCCACAGCATCAGTAGTCTGTTTATTCTCTGTTTCTCTGATTTTTTTTCTGGTATGAGAGGAGACCGGTTCATCATCTGACAAGGCTGTAGGAGGTGGGTTGAAGGGAATGGGTTGACTTCCCTCATTTGGAACTGCTTTTTTGGACATGGGAGATGTGGATCCAAGTTGACTACTTTTCCAGTCTGACGGATGTGGCTGTGATGAGGAACACCAAGAATTACCTTTCCATTGAAGTTGGAGGGCATGTCATCTGGAAAAGGAATGAACATACACCCAATCTGCAGGTTGGACACGTGTGTCATTTCTGGATCAGGCTGGAGCTGGGCAGAGATTACCTGCAAATGGAAGTGCTGCAGAACAGAAATACGTTGTTTACAGTAAGCAAGCATTGCCTCATCAACTCCCTGCAGATTAAGGGTTGTGGGTAAAGGTGTAGCTGCCATCCTCATAGGACATCCCATGAGGATTTCATGAGGGGAAATTTTCTAAGTGCAATAACTGCACTGCGTTAAGTAAACAGCACTAAGAGCAAGGCTTCTGACCATTTTAGACCTGTTTCTACAGTAGGTTTTGCTAATTTAGTCTTTAATGTCTGATTCACTCTTTCTACCATGCCTGAAGTCTGAGGTTTTTGCAGGCAATGATAGTGCAATTGCACATTTAACACTTTACAAACTTGCTTTATAATATAACTTGTAAAATGAGTACCTCTATCTGACCAAATGCAACAAGGTACCCCAAAACGGGGGATAAGGTAATACAACATTTTCTTTCCCACTGAAGCGGCATCATTCCTAGCACATGGATATGCTTCTAACCATCCAACAAAGACATCTACTACTAATAATACATACTTAAACTTTGCACATGGTGATAATTCCATAAAATCCTACTGCACACAACAAAAAGTTCCCCATGGCTTCTTAATATGTTGTGTGGGGATGGCAACAGGTTTTTAAACATTAAAAATAAGACATACATTACATGTATTTACAAGATTCTGAACAACTCCTGAAGTATAAGGGGTGTACCAGTCAGCTAAAGGCTGCTTTAGTAGTGATTTTTTCACAGCTGGGAGGGCAAATGGTAAGCCCATGCCAACTGAGGTAAAAAAAAAACTTGGGATGCTACTGACCCAGAGACTCCCCATACTCTAGAATAGACTTCCCATACATGTCAAGCAGAGCACCTCCTCAGCCCTCTTCAAAAGGAACCTTGACAATTGGATGGGAGATAGGAAATTCACCCCAGGGATCACGGCAGTCACCCTACTAGACAGGGGTCCAGGGAAGTAAATATTGTGGGAAGAAATATCCAGGGAATTGTTATGGCTAGGCTTGTTTAGGCCCTATGGTCAATAGCCAAGTACCAACCTATGAATCTATGAACCTTCCATTTGGGTGACACCAAAGTGAGTCCAGGGAAGGACAGCAGCCATCATGGAGCCACCTTACCCTTTCAAAGTCATCAACTTGGTTCTGAAAAGACAATAACTCCTGCAAGGATACTGACACATTTTCAACTTGAAGAGGATGAAAAAAGGAAGCCTGAACAGAATTTAACAAAGCTGCCTGTCTTGCCGCTCTATCGGCAAAAGCATTTCCTATGGATTCAAAGGAAGTATCTGACTTATGAGCGGCACATTTAACTACAGCTATTTCTTTTGGTAACAGTAATGCATTTAACAATTCTTGGACAAATATGGCATTCTTGATTGTGGTCCCTGCAAAGGTTAAGTAACCTATTTCTCTCCACAGTGTCCCAAAATCATGGCCCACTCCACAAGCATACATAGAATCATGAAACTTGGTGAGTTTTACCCTTTGCCAATTTACAAGCTTCAGAAATAGCTACTAATTCCACTACTTGAGTTGAAACATTTCCCTGTAATTGTCCAGTCAGCAAGATATGGTCAATGGTGCAAATGGCAAAAGCAGTTGTTAATTGTCCATTTTCTCTTCTTATACAGGATCCATTGAAGAACGAAATTCAGTTAGGGTCCTGCAGAGGTGTATCTCAGAGGTCTGGTCTAGGAGGAAGCACATTGTTAGCAATTAAAACACAATCATGAGGTTCACCCTCATCAACAGTGGAAATGAGAGAAGCTGGATTCAAAGGAGGATAGCTAATAATTTTCAAAGAAGGATTAATGAGTGGAGCTAGTTCATATTTAGAAAGCCTGAAAGCAGAAAGATATTGTGTTTTATTCTTCAGTAACAAGGTATCGATGGAATGCAGAACTGCAAGAAAAGTATCATGACTCAGAGTAAGTGCTTTTGCCATGTCAGCTAACCAGGTGGTTGAGGCTGTAGCTCTTAGGCAAGGGGGAAGGGCAGCTGCTACTGGGTCAAGAGTTGTACTGTAATAAGCAACCGGTCTGAAGCTATTATTTTTTTTTCTTTGCTAATAATCATAATGCTACCTTATTGCATTCACAATAGAAAAGAAAAAAAAAAAACACTTTAGAATAGTCTGGCAGTCCTAAAGCTGGAGGATTTGAAAGAAGTGGTTTTAAGTAAAAGCTTGTTTATGGCATGGTTGCATGAAAGGGGCTTGAGAGTATCCTTTTTTAACAATTCTAATAGAGGTTTAATAACTTCAGCATAGTTAAAAATCCATTGCCTGCATTAGCCTGCCAAACCAAGGAATTCTTTAAGTTGTTTTAGAGTTTGTAGGTCTTGGTGCCATCTCTATAGCTGCAATATGAGAGAGTAAAATATGCCATGCATTTTCAGAAATTAAATGTCCCAAACACTGAATATGTGGTTGCCAGAGCTGGAGTTTAGATCAGTCCACATTGAACCCTAAATCAGTTAGTTTAGTTAGAAAGAAAACAGTATCAGTCTGGCAAACAACTAAAAAATTGGACACTATAAGAAGATCATCTATGTACTGTACTAAGGCAGATCCACAAGGTAACTGTATTTTATTTAACTGCTTTTTCATTTTCCTTGAAAATACTGTGGGTGATTCAACATACCCTTGAGGTAAGCACATTCATGTGTACTGTACCCTCTATATGTGAATACAATCAGGTTGTATTGGAATAGCGAAGAAAGCTGAAGAAATATTAGTGACTGAAAAGGTGGTAGCAGAAGGAAGAATTGAGCTAAGAATAGTTGCTGGATGAGGTATGTCAGGAAAAGCAGGCATAACTACAACATTCACAGCTCTCATACCTAGTACAAATCTATAAGTGTCCTTGTCAGGCATCTTCACTAGCAAAACAGGTGTATTACATGGGCTTCTAGTAGGAACAATTATACCTTGCTACAACAATGCTGAAATAATTGGTTTGATTCCTGCTTCTACTTCTGCAGAAAGAGGATACTGTGCCACCATGGCAAGGGGCTCATGTGGTTTTAAGGTAATTTGTAGTGGTGTGGCATCTCTAATAAGTCCCACCTCATGTTTTGTGGGTTGTCCATAACTGTGAAGGAACTGCATTTAATAATCCTACATCTGATGGCTGAACATGTTCTGTATCAGTAGAGATAAAAAATAGAATATCCTCATCCAAACTGCCTGCAACAGCACAAAGTTGCATCACTGGAGCCCCATCAGGAATATTAATATATATTCCATCTGGTGTGCAAAATATAGTGCATTGCAATTTACAAAGATCTCTTCCCTAAAGATTAAGGGGTGTGGAAGTTCCAACAAGGAAAGCATGTTGATCTGTCAGTGGCCCCACCTGAATGGGGGCTGAAACTGTCTCAGGTTGGTCCAATGGGACTCTTGATATCTGACTCCATGCACTGAGGTATGAGGTACGAGACAAGGGAAGATTTTTGGCATCTGATGCATTTAACATTGATATGGTAGCTCCAGTATTTATTAAGAAGGGAATATTACTATTTTGGACTTTGATATTAACAAATGGACCTTTCTGATATATACGTACTAGAGGAAATAGCTGTGATTCCTGATCATGGTTGTCCTATTTATCCTGCTGCCAAACTGGTGGCTGCCATGGAGTATTCCATGTAGGAGATTGCTGTTTTCTAACATTTTGTGGACCTCGTGGAGGCATATGGCTATCACATTGATTAGTAGACTGCAATGGTGCATCTACTGGCTGCAAGAAGGGACAAGTG